>NC_056737.1:1450787232-1450852232 GCF_019279795.1 Protopterus annectens
ATACACACAAGTCTACAGAGATATGAAATGTGTGCATATGTGTGTGTGTGTGTGTGTGTGTGTGTGTGTGTGTGTGTGTGTGTGTGTGTGTGTGTGTGTATATATATATATATATATATATATTATATATACTCAAAATATATCTTTGCACACTGACATATGTATATAATGTTCACTTTTGATAGCTCTTTTAACTTTTATATCTCTCTACAAACATTATCAACAACTAAATGAAATATAATTTCCATAGCTTCATGATAACTCATACAAATCAATCTATGCCATATACTATACAAAATTAAAAACATATCTGCAAAAATGTATCTCTGAGAAAAAATCTTCAGTTTCCTATAATTCTGAGGTTATTTGCTTAAAAGAAAAAAAGTTCTCTTAAAGAATGCTTGTATTAGTAATCTGGGTTTTGGTACGGAACTGTACTACTTGGGGTTAAAATTCCTTATCAGCAAAATCCTTTTAACTTCAGCACAGAAAAATAATTGTTGCATTAACTCCAATTTCTGTTCTGTGACCAGCTCCTTCCAAACTGACGAGACCAGTGATTGATATCTGAACTGTTCGTCTTTGCTGTCTTCTCATAGCTCTTTGTTTCACTGCTGTTATAAATCACAGCATTTTCTATCAACCTCCTTGTCACATCAAAATAGTGAACATGGCTTCTTTGGAAGGAGATGCATCAAAATGTATCAAAAAGCATTTAATGGTAGCTACTAACTATCAGCTTGAAATATGACTGTGCAGCTTTTTCAGTGAATAATGTGCTGAAATGTTTCACTAAAAAGAAATTAAGGTTACTAATTCACTCATTTCACACTGTATTTGAACTTCATAAAACATTCAAAATAAATGTTGAGAAAAGTTGTAGTAGACTGAATATTTGGTAACAGAAATTATATACTATAAAAGTACCGCATTAGTAAAGATGGATGATTTAACTAATAAAGGCTGTATTTAATATTTTTTAAAAAGGGGGAAACAAAGTGCACTGTCTGCTATCATCAAACTGTTTTGCTTTCTGATCTGAATAAAATATTATTTTGCATCTTTTTACTTTTGTATCATTAAATGACTAAAGGGCTGGAATATCAAACTTCAAGTTACACCACATATGCAGCACTACTGAAAATATCTGGTAATAGAAATTTTTATTGCATTTGAGGTGTGTACGTGTGTGTATGTCATAATTCTACACATACGCAGATGGATACAACCACAGACACAAGCAGACAGATACACACACACACACACACACACACACACACACACACACACACACAAACCCTGATACACAAGCATTTCACAAATGGCAAATTAAGATTTACTGATGTTATGTTATCAAGACAAAAAAATATATAAAATATGCAACACAGGGTCCAGAAAATTGTATTGAGACATGTCTAAGCAACAAAAGCAAATTGTCTTTCCTATGCTTGCTGAATCAAAAACTCATCATCTTCAAATCCAAAAAAAATAGGCAATAAACTACATTTCTTCTTTATCCTGAGCTTCAGTTAACTACATCAGGAAAAGAAATAGTAAACATTATGCACTTGACCCACTCTTTTCCATTGTTTCAAATTTTACTTTTTAGTGTGAGCAGCTCTTGCCTGAGTCCTGTGATTCATTTTGGAGAGAAGCTGATAATTATGAAAAAAATTATGTTTTGAGCTGAAAGAGTAAAACTTAAAGATGCCCTGTACAGATCATCAGTGTGCCAGAAACAGTCATAATAAACTGCTGCTTTCTTGCCATTTAATTTAAAATGCAAACACATTAATGTAATTCACAACAGTATGCATTTGCTCCTTTAAGTCCAAGTGTAAATTTTCTAGCTACATTAGTAAAATGCTTTATCTCATTAGTTTAGTTACTGCTGGCTCACCAGTTAACCTGGAAAACAAAATACCAAAATAACACCTTAAGTACTACATGGCACCACCCACTTTTATCATGTGCATAATGTACATTAAGAGGTCTTTAATAACAAGACAGATAATCTCATTAAGAATCTGGCATTTTGCATTAATACATTAATCAGTATATCAATGCAAATAAAACCGAAATAAATAAAAATAAAATAAAATAATAAAGCACTGATCGACTGTCTCTTTGCCTACAAGAAACCCATCTTTGACCAGGAAGAATACCAACTTCCTTCAAAATGGGAGTACATGCACTCTATAAAATATTTTCATTATAGCCTGCCATGTATCTTTTAAGAAAGTATACATTGCATACAGATTTTCCTACATGTACAAAAATGGACTATGAGTAAAGAAATGATTAATATAACTAACTAACTAACTAACTAACTAACTAACTAACTAACTAACTAACTAACTAACTAACTAACCCTTTTCTATCCCAAAATTATATTGATACCCTCCTGTCAATGACGCTTTGTAAATTACATGATATGATAGTTTGTTACAGCAGGGAACTTTTGATATCCAAGTCTTCCCATTAGACAATTGGCAGTCAAAAATAGACTTGCAGCTGCAACAAAACAAGTAGTCACAATTCAGTGTATATAATTTAATATTGATTTATTTCCCCATAGCCTCCCAAATATCTTCTCAACATTATTTATATACAAAGAAATCATCCTGCAGTATAGATATATTCTGTCTGCTCATTATACAAATATTAGTGCTACATCCCCCACCATCATTTCACATCATTCACCTCTTCCACTGTGTTGGGCCAAGACTTCATGTCCATTAAATTATAGAAATATCTATTTTCACTAGTTAAGCTCCCACAGTTTAAAGAATGTCTCTTTCTCTTTCAATATGAACATATCTGGACTTCCACAAAGTATGTATCTATGTATGTAAGTATTCAAGTATACACTTTTTGTTTGTTTATTTATCTGTATTTGTTAAAGAGAAAGCCTTCTGCACATGTCCCACTTTCAGAGGTGTCCAAGGGAGAAAAGCTTAAGCAAACATATATGTCAATGCTTTATGTTCCCAGAGTCCCTGCTATAATTCCAGGGAATGCAACTGTAATCCTCAAAATTATAACAATATCACTTTTTATATTGTGTGAGGTTAAAGTACAGTGAATTATTCTCCCTTCTCCAAGGTACAGTGACCATAAAAGTATTACAGCTACAGGAGGCAGGGTTGTGGGAGGCGCAACCCTTTTTTAAGGAGGTGTAGAGAACTCTTCCTTGTACAAAAAAGTCCTTAATATTATAAAACAAGTGTTATAATTCACTGCTTAAATGCAGAAATTGTAATTGATTGTTCACACATGCGGGACTTACAGGACTTTAGGGGTGGCTGCTGTGGTGCAGTGGTTAGCATTGTCACCTCACAACAAGAGGTTGTCCCTTTCAATTCTCAGCTGGGATGCCTTCTGTGTGGAATCTGCATGTCCTCCCTGCAGTCATATGGGTTTCCTCTGGGTGCTCTGGTTTCATCCCACATTCCAAAGACATGCAGTAGGTGGATTGGACACAATAAATTGGCTGTAGGTGAGAATGTGTGCCCAAGTGAGTAGTGCAAATGAATTACTTCAGCAGGGCTAGCCACCTGGTGGTGTAAACCTTGGCTCAAGATGATTGCCACTGCAGAAGTGACACCCCGACCTCATGTGTAAAATGGGAAAAGAAGTTGATGTTGGCTGGATGGACATGCGGGACTTCCAGTATTGAAACTCCTAACTGTCTAGATGGCTATGCAGTACAGAGCATAGTATATCTGTGTGCAATACGCATATCATAAGTACAAGAATATAGTTACAACAAGTGGTTTTGTGTTGAAACCAATGTGTTGCTTAAGGTGCTATATACATAATATAAAGTACACAAAGTACTGAGGCAACAAAACAATCTGAAATTATATTTATATCAACAATATTACAAGTCATAAAACAATGACATTCTATTTTAAAATGAAATGAAGGAGAGAATGCTGAGTTTTCTTATTTATTGTATTTCTTAATATTTATCCTTTGTTTACTAGATTAGCCTCACTTGGCTAACAACCTCTTTTTAGATGAGACGTATTTATACTAACAGGGGAAATTTGATCAGACCATCTGGGAACTTCCCCTACTCTTGCTAGTTGTGGAAGGATTTGTGTGTTACACATCCTGACTTCCTGTTTCCTATCCAGGCACAGAGGCAGTCAGGAGAAACAGGGAGAAAATATGGCTAATTCAGCTTTGGCTGAAAATGAAGTGAAGGTTGATGAAAATGTAGTTGAAATGGTAGAATCGCTACCAGAAGTTTTTTTCTGATGCTGTGGGTACAGAAAAATCAGTGATATTGGAAGAAAAGGAGATTGTAGCTGTAAAAAAGATAGATTCAAATGAAAACCTTCAGAGGAGATTCTTTGAAGGAGAGGCAGTTACCTCTGAGAAATGCATAATTACAATCCTGCAATCTGAAGGGTTGTGGGGTGATTATCTGGAAGAAATGGTAAACCAAAGTGAACCAGAAAATACAGCAGCAATTTCATGGAGTGACATCATGGAAAAATAGAAGAAAAAGAAGAAAAAGAGACTGTGTAAAAAAAAGTTCAAGAGACAAAAACGTATGCACAAACTGTGGATGAAGGAATAAAAGAAGAAAGAAGAACTAAAAGGAACAAAAAAGAGGTATACAGTATGTGTGAGCTATAAAAAAGAAGAAAGTTTGGACAGATATAACATTTGAGACTCTGCCATAGCACCCCTGGGTGTCAAAGCAAAATAGGTAAGGGCATTCATTTTAATTAATGAAGAGACTCTTTGTGACTTGATATTTGAGACTGGGACTTGGGAGGCCATGTAAATTATTTTTTTTGGGTGCATATGAAGAAAAGAAAATATTTATGTATGGTCAGAATATGTCATGCAAGCTTTTTACAGTCAAACAAAAAATAGAATAATGATCCAGTTTAGAAGTGAAGTTGAAGGAAAAGAACTGTAAGAACATTTGTTAACTATATGTAAAGAAGTAATGGACACTACAAAAATATATGATGAAACAAGACTATGGACTGGGGGATGGGAATGTGGAGTAATACTTAAAATGAAATTGATAATGTTATACACGCACCTAGTATTATTGATGTTCATGGTAATAGGGGTTTTGTGAAATACAGGGGTCAACCAAATACTTCTTATTTCTGTGGTAAAAATGTTAATTTCATCAATGAATGTGATAAAAAATGTATTTATGTGGTAAAACAGGGCAAAACTAAAAATGTGATTTAAAGTGCAAAACGTGGCAGTACTGGTCATCCACGGCTAGAATGTGAAATGAATGTGCCAGAAAATGAAAATTAAATTATACAGGATAAAGAGATAGTAGAATGTGTTATATGAGAAAATGTACAAAAAGATGTAACTGATAAAGAGGTTATACGTGAAGTTAAAGAAAGTAACAAGGAAAAAGAAAAAGAGGAGACAAGTGAGGAAGAAGCTGATTGGTGCACAATAAGAGATAAAAATAATTCAATAGGAAAAAGAGTTAAAGAAAGGAAAAGAAAATTCAAAAGCATAATGCTTAGAGAAAATAAGAAAGGGAAGGGATAAACATTTTGTCATACTAACTGTTCTTAAAAGCTGAAAATGTTAGCGTTAAATGTAAAACGTATGACAAAATAACAGTATTAAAAGGAAAATAGGTATATTACAATGGTGTGCTTCGGTAGATGCACATATCATTGTCTTAGAAGATATCAGATTATTAACAGAGGAAGAAAAAACACAAACTGAAAAACCTTGGAATGGTGTGGTAGTTTGGAACACGGGGAAAGAAACATGCTTGGGCATATGTATATTATTTCAAAAAAGGATTAAAATATTAAATGTAACCATAGTGGAACTAGGACAAACTATCCTAATATTTGTGAGATGGAAAAATATGAGTATAGAATTATAGCTTTATATGCATATGTAACAAAAAGAGAGAGAGAAATGATGTTTAAAAATATCCTTGAATATAGTTGTGTAAATATGGAAATTATAGCGGTGGGTGATTTTAATTGTAATTTAAGGAAAAATTAGAGCAATTGTGATATTAAAATGGCTAAAGAAATTATGAGAAGTGGAAAGTTAAGTGTATGGGAGAATAACCACTGGATCTATAAAAGGAATGAAATTAGGACAGAAATTGATTATTTTGTAATATCTGATAGTCTAAAAGTTATAAAAAAGGAATTAAGTATGCTGGATTTTCAAATCATATGGCAATATGGGTTAAAGTACAGGAAAATGAAGAATATTTAAGGAGAGAGAAGGGAATAAAGAGAATTGATGAAAATTAATTAGATTTAGAAGAGAAAAAAAAACTTGTGGAATTATGGAAAAATCATACGGCTATGAGGGAGTTTCATGAGAACTGTTTAGTGGCTTAATTTTAAAAAGAAATATAAAAAAGTATTTTTAGAATGTATAAGGAAGAAAGGAAAAAAGAAAAAGAGAGATATAACATATTAAGTCAAGAAACATTTAGTGACTTAGAGAAGAAAATTTCATTTTATGAAAAAGAAAGAGAAATATATAAAATGAATCAAACTAAAATGAATAACTTGTTATATAAGCAAAAATATTGTTTACAAGGTAAGAAAGAAGATGTAGCACCATATCTGAGTGAAATAATAAAAGAAGGATAATAATAATAAGAGAACATTTAAAAATATGGAAGGTAAGCAAATAAGATAGCAAGAAGGAATATATGAAATAGTTAAAGAATATGTATTGGAATTATTTGTTAAGAGAGAAGAAAACATAGAACAAATTTATAAAGGTGAAAAATTAAATAAGTAAGATAATGAGCATTTAGAACAAAAAGTAACCGTGAAACAATTGAATGAAATTCTAAAAGATATCAACATGAGTTCTTCAACAGGACTAGACAGAACTGAATATGGTATGTATAAAGAAATGAAAGAGTGGCAAACTGGAATTAAAAAGAAAGAGATATGTACAGGAGTTATAACATTTATTTTTAAAAAAGGAAATAAAGAGGAGATAAAAAATTAGAGACCTATAACACTGAATAATACAGATTATACATTTAATTATGAGAATAATAACAATAAGGTTACAGATAAAATGGATATACTATATGACCAAAATGCATTTGGAAGAAAAGGAAAGGAAGTCAAGAGTTATTATGAATAATAAAAGAAATAACTGATATCATAAATAAAAATATAGAAGCGATGAGTATGATAGGGGATATAAGTAAAGTTGTATGATAATATTCAATCTAAATCATTATGGGGAATTTTGCAAGCATATAATGTAAGCAAAACATATAACAAGTAATAAAATCTGTTTATGAAAGGAACTCTGTGAAACTAAATGTAAATGGCTTGACTGGGGAAGAAATAAAAATAGAATGTGGAATAAAGCAGGGCTACTAACTATTAGTGTAATTTTCTCATTAGTTGTAAATGTAATAGTGAAGGAAATTAATAAAATGTCAAGTAGTGGTGGATACAAAATGATGAAGGAAGTACAATTGCCAATAATGTATAATTATGCTGATGATATTGTATTAATTGTTAAAAATAAAGTATGGATAAAAACAGTAAATGAAAAATTAAGTATAAATAAAAAAATTGGTTTAAGTATAAATAAGGAGAAAAGTAAAGGATTTGGTTTTGAGGGTATGATAGAAAGGGTTGAGTTCAATGAAAAATATATAGATATATTAGGAATAATATTTGAAAGGAATGAATACAGACAACAACAATGGGATAATGTACTCAAAGAAATAATGGCTATGACTAATTTTTGGAAATCATATAGATTTTCATATAGAAAAAGCACACTTGTTAAACACCGTGGTAATAGGAAACATTGCTTATGTTGCTAACCTCTATATAATTCATATTAAGTATGAAAAGGAATTAATGATGATTATATTCTCTTTTATATGAGGATCTAGACTGAATCCAGAAAAAGAGGGATTCTGTATATGAAAGAAGAGCAAGGAGATTTGGGTTTAATAAGCCAAAAAATACATGCAGCAGCTTTAATTTTATATAAGGTATTAAAAAGAATTATGAAGGAAAATAAAAACTTAATAGAAATGATACTATATTATAAATACAAATAATTGTTAGAAGGAATGGAAGTAAAAAAATGAAGTAAAAGTATTGTGAATGAAGAAATGAAAGAGTACCAAAACAAAATTGTGTTATGGAAAATATAAAAGAATATATGTGCGAAAAATAGAAAGGAATGGTACTTAAGTGTTATCAAAGCATTTTATTGTATTGATCCATGGAAATATTTAGAAATAGATAGCTATAGTGATGAGATATAATAACTATAAAAAGATTAAAGAATGTAATGATTTTTTTATGGTGATTGTCTATTAGAAAATTGCTGATTAAGGAAAATATGCCATACAAATAAAGCAAGATAGAATATGTAATAAATGTGGAGAGTATGAGACTCCTGAGCATGTATTTTTGAAATGTGAAAGAGTTAATCATTTGTGGAAAGAAATATGCAAAGATAATAGGGTGAAAAGTTTGTTAAAATTTGAACAAATAAATATGGACATAATAGAATTTGGTTATTATGGTGCACTTAAACAGGAAGAAGTGAAGAAAATGAACAGACTAATATTTTATGTTTCATGGACTATATGGAACAAGAGACTAAATGAAATTAAATACAATGGAAAATGGACTTTGACAAAGATTTTGGAAAAAATTATGTTTTGGTTGTGGATAAAAGAGGGGGAATGCTTAAACTGAAGTTTGTAATATATGGAGATTTGTAAATAGATGTAAATAATGTAAATATGTAAGTATGTGAATAATATGTAATAATATGTAATGTATATATCAATAAAAAGGTGCGGCCACGGTGGTGCAATGGTTAGCATTGTCGCCTCACAGCAAGCGGTTCTCTGGTTTGATCCTTGGCTGGGGTGTCTTTTGTGTGGAGTCTGCATGTCTTCCCTGTGGTCACGTGGGTTTCCTCTGGGTGCTCCAGTTTCCTCCCACATCCCAAAGACATGCTGCAGGTGGACTGGACACTCTAAATTAGCCCTAGGTGTGAGTGCATGTGTGTGTGTGTGTGTGTGTGCCTTCTGTGGAAGGTTGGGTGCCAGGCTGGCAACTCGACACTGTAAAACTTCACTGCCAATCATGAGCAGACAGGTGATCCGCTGTGGCGACCCCTAACCGGGAAAAGCCGAAAGAAGAAGAAGTATATATCAATAAAAATCCTTACTCTTTCCTGTGGATGGGACCAAAGAACTGCTACAGGAAAAAAAGCGTAGATGGAGGAGGAAAGACAACCGCTGGATGATATGCAAATTAAGGAGATGGAAAAGTCTGAAAATAGACATTCAACAAATGCTGCTTGTCTTGTGGATGTTACAAATACTGTGGAGGTGGATTGCAAAGGTGGTCTGTCTGAATGTTGTTTTACAAAAAAAAAATAATGAATGAAAAAGAGCCAAGTGATGAACTGTGTTTATTTTGATCAAAGAGAGTGGAGAAATGTTTTGCTGTTACAATGACTGATGCTAGACAAGAACCAGATGGAGCGAGTGCTGGTGGATAGTTGGAAGCATTTACTGATAAATAAAAGGAGAAGATGAGATTCTTGAAGTTGTTACAAGTAACAGTGAAAGAGGAATGTCACAAGAAGAAGGACAGTATAATGCAGCAGAATGTAAACAGAGAAAATAAATGTCATATTGTGGGAATTCAAAATAGAAATGGAGAGTCTAATAACAGATATGTTGCTTGGAATTCTCTAGTTGCTCTACTTAGTTTTTCTGTCAGGGGTGAAAGGGTTTTGATTCCTTTAGGATAAATGCTATTCTGTGAGATAACATTTGAGATTTCAGTGGAATATTTTTTTTTTACTTTGTTTTACAAAAAATCCTTGAAGAGTTATATAACTGCTGGGAATACTGTTTTGTTCAGGAGAAAAATCTAAAACAAAAAAAAAACTTGTGATACAATTCATGACTGAATAAGAGCTATGGGAGTATTTTGACCTGAAATTCCAGCCAGTTTCTGAAATAAATAAAAAACTAATGACAGACATTTATGGAAATGGATGTGGGAGGTTTGGTTTAATTTGCATATAGCTGATGGCAGGATAACTTGCCCAATGTTATTTTGTTAAATAGGAAGAAATTGTTCTTTAAATATTGAGGATAATCTAAAACATGTTTTCTATCATATTGATAATCATTTGATACATTTTTGTCCCTAAAAAAGATGCACCGTGTGGAGAAACTAAACTTTTAGTTAAAGGCTACAAAATGACTTACTGAAAGTGTGGGGAAGGGGCCACTTTTTGACTGTTAATTAGTGTTCAAAACAGCTGAAGAGCAATAGAATGAAAAGCAGAATAAAAATGTAATATGTAATGAGAATGGACAGAGGAGCAGTATTATGTACAAACAAAAAATATGTATGAAATTTTAACCCAGGATACAAGTAAGGAGAAGCGTGGTATGCATGGGATTTGTATAATACTACTGAATACAGTGAAAGGAAAAGAATGTTTTTCTTATGGCAAAACAAATTTAAAAAAATGAGGGGATAACTTGGATGTTATTGCTATAAATGTTAATAACATAAAGATTGAAGTAAGACACTTAATGGTGCTGAAAATTTGTCAAGAACAAATGTGATCTAATTTTTTAGAAGAAGATGGCAGATTTTCACATATACTACAAAAGGAACAGATGAAATATTTGTGTCAAAAGAAAATTGTTCGGAGTTTGAAAAGGAGTTTTGTTCAGGCAAAAGAATATCATTTAAAAGTCAACAGCTGAAGAAGTTAGTTGCCGTCATGTCCAACACTGAGAGCAGGTTTACAGAATAACTTTGGTATATGTATACATCATCATTAAAGAGATATTGGGTACATTTGAAAAAATAAAGGCATATGTAATAATTAAAACAGATATAACAATATTAGGGAAACTGTAATCTTGTAAGAAAATCAAGGGTAAATGAAGGTAAATGATGTGTGTTTAATAAGTTGGGTAAAGGTTATTATGATCAAGAGGGGATTGCAAGAATTGTAGTTGATTATTTGAGGAACTATATGAAACAGTGATATGTTAGTTAGACAAAAAGATAAGTAGAAATGAATTGGATGAGTTGTTAAAAGAAGTCACCAGGGACATGTGTACCAGGGTAATGAGTTTCTGGAAATATGGGGAATGATCAAAAATATACACTGGTGGAAGTTATGGAGGAGTTATTTGATCAGGGAAATAAAAGCAAGAAGGAGAGAGAGAGAGAGAGAGAGATGGGTGAAAGAGTAATAAGGTTTATGCTTAAAAAAGGGGAGGAGTGCACATAAAAAATAGAGGTAACTGAAATTAATTAATGCAGATTATAAGCTATTTATGAAAATACAGGATTTGGGAAAGTAATAGGAGAGGAGATGTGTGAAGGTAAGTGATGTGTTGATTACAAAAATGTGGTTTGTTGTATTGTGAGAGAAGAAATTGAGTTTGAAGATTGAATGATGTAAATAAATAAAAATAAATATGTCTTCAATAAGTGCAATGAGATCTTTTACATCCACATAAGCAACCAACAAATCAGGTAGGTGAGACCTTGGTTTAACATCTCATCTGAAGGAAGCGCATGTACTAGCAGACAATTTATTTTCCTAAATTTTATTTTGTACTGTGTTATCACTGGTCTCCAGATATTGAGACTAAGGGGCAAGTACTGACTTGTTTTCAATGAGGTCGGTAACGTGACTTATATATCCAAAGTGTCATACACAGTGTTTCTCAAAGATGGTGTGGGTGATGGTCCCAGGTTTCATAAGCAAGTGCTGGCATGGGATTTTGATGCTGAGATACTGTGATGGTGTGATCTACTTATGCAGGAAAACCTCTAGACAATAATCTGACAGTGCTGCAGGACACAGAACTTGACTCGGAGTTTCCACCACATGTTGTAGAAGGTTGACTAGTCATGTCTGCTTTTTTGGGGTTTTGTCATCCATAATTCCACCAGCACTTTCTTAAGAAACATGTTGTGCATGGCCTATTGATCTCCCAGGTGTGTGGGCAGTCCTCTGTACTCATCCAGCTGTGTTTCCACTGTGACTCTGGGAAGTCTTTATTAACATATGCATTGAAGCAGACAGGAAATCATATATACCAAATCCATGGTCAAATTACAGAGAAGTAAAGGGGAAAGCAACTGGAAAGTCCACTGCTGTCATGCACAATACAATGCATTATAGCAAAACTCACCACAACATTAAATTCTTTATCTTAAGCTGCTCAACTATCACTGCCATGAAAATATGTAGGTAAGACAATAAGTAAATAAATATTACTAGTGTTCTACCTAAGGTAAAAAGTGTTAAAGTAATTTAACTTGGTTCTGAAGTGAGGGGTGGTACCTTAGAGTAGCCTGCTACTGGGTGTGGCTCTATTTAGTCTTGCTAAGATTAAAATTTCAATTAAAATGTAGGCATTTATTGAGTATATATTTGCACAGCACTTAAAGATGTACAGTTCAGTGTAGTCAGGCTGCACTAAGAAACAAAATGAACCAATAAAAAACAGCTTTTAGCATCAGTTCAGAAAAAAAACTGCAGAAAAAGGACATAACCCACTCAAAACTAACTTGAATAGCTAGGCACAGCATTAAACCCACATGAAGACAGTGCAAACAGTAAAAATCTTAAGTTAATATTTTTAACTTCAAATTCAATTAAAACACAGTAAAATACAGACAAAAAACTGACAGGAACAACACAAAATGGATTTAAGTGGTTAAATGACTTTTTTTTCAAAATCTCTTTATTTGAATTTTCAGATATTAACAGCGATACATCCAATCAAACACACAAAACAAACAGTACATACAAAAAGGAAGCACTCAAAAAAACTAATAACACAAAGATATATATATATATATATATATATATATATATATATATATATATATATATATATATACACTATATACACTAGAAGTCACTACATCATCAAATGGAGTATAAAAGGTTTTTAACGTCACTTAAGAAAGTGAAGGATAGTATAAGGGACATATTTTATGAAGAAGATAAATATAGAAATTCAACCACTTATTATACTTAATGTAATTAGGGAATACAAGTTGATATATTAAAGAGGAAAAAGGGAAAGAAGAGAAAATAAAAACTAAAAACTGGTTATAATTCAGTTATTGCATAATATAAATTTGTCTTATCATGTCAGTGTACAGACTATCTTTCTTTGTTAAGAATTATATCTAGTAAGTAACCTGAATATTTCTGATAATAGTAATTATTTTTTTGTTTTTGTATAAACTAGTTTGTGAGATGATATATATTTAATAGCAAGGTTGCTAAAGCCTTCCCATGCAATTGGAGATGTGACATTCCAATTTTTAGTGATATAAAATTTAATAAGGGCACACATCGTGATAAGGACATTTTTTTTATTTTTGGAAATTGATTAATGTTAAAGTGCAATATAGATGTCTCCCATGACATGGTTGATTTTTCATATCCCATATCCCATCTTCTCTAACCTATCTCTTAAAGAGCACCATACATTGTGTACCTTGCTACATTTCCACATGACATGGAGAATATCAGCAGTTTGGTTTGGGCAGTGAAGAAATACAGGCGAGAAATTGGAATTGAACTTATTTAGTTTTTATGGGGTATAGTGCACATTGTTATTTATCATAATTTGTGTATATAGCAGCTTCTTAAAAGGAATGAATTTTATCATATGCTCAATGGCCAGTCTCTTATTTTCTTCTGTCAGAGATTGTTTGCTTTTTCTTGAGAATAGTTTTAAAATAATAGAGAATTCTGGTGTTTTTATGTTCGGTACAAGTTTGTATGTCCTAGAAATTGTTTTCCCTTTCATTTTGAGGTTTTCTAGTATTAGTTTTACTAAGTTAATGTCCTGCAAGTCGACTTGTATTTGTGAGAATTTAGTATTTACGAGATAATGGATTTGGGTAAGAATAACAGTATATTTCTCAGTAAGATTTAGTTCTAGTCTTATTTGTTGTATATTGGATTCTCTCCATTGGTATATTTCACATACTGTGAGATCTTTTATTAGAGGGTAATTTGTTAGATTTAAGGGTTTATTGTTTATTAGTAGGTTGGGATTTAGGTGGAGTGGTTGTATAAAGGCAAGAGCATCTAACAATTGCAATGATTTAAATAATTTCTGTGTAGTAAGAATCATGTATTTAATTAGTGGGTGTATATTCTTCGTGAATATGCCAGTTTGATTTAGGTAGGTATTTTCTGTTATACCCAAGGGATTTCAGTTGTTCAGACCAGATTTTGGTCCACTGGGGTGTCCAAGTATTTACATACGGGTCATGGCTTATTATCTGTATTAGTCTGTAAGCAGTAATTATACTATAATAGAGTTTGAAATCAGGTAACTACAATCCCCTTTTATCTTTGGTAAGTACAGTTTGTCATATTTAATTCTAGTGGATTTGGGGTACCATAATAATCTTGATATAGCTTTTTCTATATCAAGGAAGAATTTTGGGGGAATATTTGAAAAAGTAGCATTTAGTTGAAAGAGTATTCTCGGTAAAAGGTTCATCTTAGCAACACTAGCTTTTGAGAGTAATGACATATTAATATTCTTCCACCTATTGATATCACTTTTAATAATGGTCATTGTGTATAATACATTATTCTTTATCATATCCTTAAAGTCAGGAGTAAATATTATTCCTAGGTATTTTATCTGGTAACTTATCTTGATCTCACTCATGGGAAAGTAAAATTCCTTATGACCTATAAGATTCATGGGAAATATAGGAGACTGGCCTAATGGTTAAGGTGTTTGCCTTACAAACACAAGGTACAGGGTTTGAATCTCACAGGAGATAATTGGCTAGGCTTAAAATGGCGCTCAAGGGCAGTTAGCCTAGTACTAATCTATAAACCTATATGTGGGATTTGTTTAGATTTAAATTATAGTTAGAGATTTCAGAGAACTCATCTATAGCTTTAAGTATTTTTGGGAGGTCAGTAGTTGGAAGTTGAAAATATATATTCAAGTCATCAGCAAAAGCAGAGAATATAAGATTTGTATTATAGATTCTAGGTATGTGATGGATGTTTTTTTGTGAAATAAAACGGAGAGGTTCTAGATAAAGATTAAAGAGGTGAGGGGAAAGAGGGCAACCTTGTCTTGTACTATTGGATAATAGTATATGGTTAGTTTTGAGCTTATTTATATAAATAGTGGTAGAAGCTTTCTGATATAGAACCTTAATTATCCTTATGAATTTCTGAAGAAAACCATATAAAGGCAATATATTAAATAGGAAATGTAAATTAACTTTATCAAAAGCTTTGGTTGCATCTACTATGAGGACATATCTGGGGCATTTGTCACTGTTAAGAAGTCTGATAATGGTATCTAAGAGGAGAGTGTTATCACTTGTTTGCCCTTTTATCATAAAGCCCATTTGTTCTTGGGAAATGATAGAGGGGAGCACATTCTTAAGTCTATTTGCTATTACATGAGCTAGGATCTTAAGGTCAGTATTTATCAGGGCTATTGGTCTATAGTTTGCTGGATCTGTTGGGTCAGAATTCGATTTTGGAATTAGCACTGTTTTGGAGTTATTTAAATAATTATCTGTTATTCTATGTTGTGTTATAAAGTTGAAAACTTTTAATAATACTTTGGAAATAGGTTCCATGAATAGTTTATAAAATTCAGAGGTGTAGCCTTCGGGCCCAGGGGATTTATCAGGTTTGAGTTTGTTTATTGCTTTTTAGGAGTTTTTTTTTTTATCTTCCATAATTTGTGGAAATTTTATATTATGTATAAAATCACCAAAATTATCTTAGATGGTGATAAGGGTATGTTGTATAGTTTCTAATATATGCCTTAAAAAGCATCTACAATATCTTGGTCCTTGTGCTTCACAAGTCCTTCATACACTATTTCTTTAATTCTCGGTGGGCCATTTTTTATGTTAATTAGTCTAGCTAGGAATTTTGAATGTGTTTGTGCCCATTCTGAATATTGATATATTGACCTTAATTCTAACAGGGAGATATTTTCTAGATAGTGTTTGTGTAATTGCTTTTGCCAGTCTATTACTTTTTCCTCCAGGTCCTAGAGTATTTTTTCTGAAGTTCTAATTCAGCAATATTTATTTGAAATTTAATATAGGGGTCAGTTAGCTCAAAAGCATTTTGTAATTCTTCAAGTGCTTTAGTGGTATGTTGCAACTGCCTATTTTCATTATGTAATCTATCTTTGTCTAGATTTAATAAAGCATTCCAGTCCCCACCAGTGATATACAAATGATTTGGGTGGTTAACTAGTATATTAAAGATTTCATAAATGAAGAGATGTTGATTAGAGCAGGGGCTATATATATTAAGAAAGAGTAAAGGTTTATTTAGAGTATGATATTCACTAGTAAATAATATCCATCTTCCATTAGAATCAGCTTTAAAAGAAATAATTTCTCTTTTGGAAAGATTTATTTATTATAATGCCTACCCCCTAGGTAAAGACTTATGGCCTGCAGCTAATATTTGCTTAACCCATTTACTTTTCCTTTCCCAATCCCACAGTTGATCATCCAAGTGAGTTTCTTTCAGGAAGGTTACATTAGCCTTGCTTTGGTATGTGAGATGCATGATAAAATCTCTTTTTTTTATTCACTATCCCTTTGACATTCCATGAGTCTATTGATACCATGTCTTCATTTACTTATCATGATGTTCATTGCCTGATAAGCAGAGAAATAGTAATAAAACTTGTCTGTTAGTGTGTTAATCTTTAAAATTGATGCAGTGACTTCTAAACTCCTATACCCCAAATAGAAGCCTATCCACCCATCCCTCTGTATTGGTAATTGTGCATGAGTTGAAAAGCAAAGAAAAACTATTATTTGTATTAAATTTATATATACATTTAGCAGAGGGATGTCAAAAGTACCTAGAATGTTCCAAACATGAACAATCATCAGCTACAGACTGAGCACAGCTTGCTCCTTTTATTGATTTACAGTATAATGATTTTCTGACCTCTTAAAATAATATGCTAGTTATTCAATTAAATGGTACATGTAAAGTAAGGGAAAGTAAATTCTTAGAAAATGTTTATAATAAGAGTCAATAATATGTCCTAGTTCTTAATATTTCAAAAGTTATTAAAAAATTTACTAAACAACATTTTATAGAGAACAGATAAAAACGAAGCTTAAAAGAAAAGGCAGTACTTTGAAGTTCCAAAACAGTTAGAATAATCATTTTATAAGCAACTAACTATATTCTTTAAAACTACTGGAAATGTCCTCATTTATATATATACTGGCAATATACATACAACAACATCTGTCTTTGTTATCCAAATATACAAAGAATAAAAAATATAACAACATAGTCCAAAACTTGAGATAGATTGCGTCCAGATCCACTCATTTGTTTTCAACTAATCAATGTCACCTTCTCACATATGCATGCAAAAAAAGACTCAATTTATCATTTAGTCATAGACTCATTCAAATACAACCAAGTGAACATGCTATTATAATTTAGTATATTACTAATGTCAAAGTAATATACTAATTTAGGCTATTATAAAAATAAAGTGACAACCCAAATTGAACCACCCTGTTTCAAAGCATTATTCAGAAATGAAGATTACCCCCCCAATATTAGTTAGAACATTTCATCTATATAGTTGTATAATACAAGAAAGCATAGCTGTAATCATTTGGGAGTGTTTAATACTTGAGTTTATATGAAACCCATTGATCCAGATATCATTTAACAATCCTTGTTTCTTGACATCTGCAGTGACTTAAAAAAGCACCTTTAAGTTATTTCTTTATGCAGCCATACTTAGGTAGCTTTTAAGAATTTATAAATGAAAGGCAGTTTATCTAGTCTAGCACAAGGTTTTGTAATACTGCAGGAAGGAAGGCTGAAATATTTAAAAGCAGCTACATCCTTTTCTTTTCAAAAATTTTCCAGACGACTGGTATTTTCTTCTATCACCTTCTTCTTTGTAATTATAGTAGTGTAGATGCTTGAGACATACAATTTGAGGTTTCTTTGATGAAAAAAGTAAAGTTTGGTTAAAAGTTGAATATTCATTGTTTGTAGAGCTTTCCTGGCTTGATTTAGTGTTTTTCCCATTCCCAGAGATGCACTGGGGCTGGAAACAAGCAAATAATGATGCCATTAAAGTTGAAAGGTGAAAGGATCATAGAGCTTCCTGATTTGAAGAGGATTATGGGAAACGGAATGCCAAAATGTTAAAACAGACCTCCATGGCTGTAAAATAAAATGATGGTTTTATTTTTAGCTTATTTTAAGATAGAAACATGCATATATATTAAACATTATATATATTAAACTTTATATATTAAACATATATATTGTTCCATGCAAAGCTCTCCACTTCACACAGATGCCTTCTTGACACATACAATTTGATCCAATTGGCTACACAACATGATTGTATTGTTGTCACCCCTCTTTGTTGAGGTGACAGTCCAAATTCAGCTAATATTCTATACATATTTTCAGTTTACACTGCTGAAGAAGTGGATAGCTATAGTTCTTTCCTACATCCCTCCTCCACATTCCTCTATTGCTTTCCCTTTGTTTTTCCCCCTGCTTACCCCTAATTTCACCACTGTTACCCCAATTTAACACCTTTAATCTGGTCAAAAAATAGAATCAAACACTCATACATAAGTCAAACCAACCAAATGAAGTCCTTCACTTTTTGTCCTCTGTGTTTGTGCAAAGTTTGGCATCACACATTAATGCTGAGTGATGGTAAACTGCTCTTAAATGATGCAGTTACCTCTGTGCAATGCTGCTTAAACCCACGGCACTACAGAAACACACACTAGCTTTTAAAATTATTTAATTGCATTACAAATACATATTTCACAGAATTAGATGCTTCTAGATTCGAACCCTGTATTATCTGGGCTCAAAAGAAATATCTCAATGCACTTACCCCTGCCGCCACAGAGTCAGCTAAGCAGCAACTGTGTTTCTTACACTCAGTACTATCCAAACTGCTGACTGCTGCACCTCTCTACTTAAAGTGCTTGAGCAAAGGTAAGCAAACCAATAAAGCTCTCATAATTTTATCAGTGAAGCAGAGACTCACATTTTCTTATTGTTTAACTATGCATAATCAGGGAAAGCAGTATAAATGTGTATCTTGAATGTGCAGGTTGCCATCAATTGTACAAACCAACTGCTTGGTGGTGTGCTATGGAAAGTGCACATTATCATGTATTACTTATGTTTACTGCATAGTTAGCCTTCATCCAGTAAAGTCCATGTAAAAACACAAACAAAGGAAAGGTACTTTTTAATGATGGAACACATATTTACACTGTAGCAGTGTGTTACCTGCTGTCATGCTCTTGAAACTTGATGTCTTAGTACTTATTCCCAAATATATCAACTACACTACAGAAATAAAAAAAAATATTTCTTATATACCATGTCCATATTTATTCTAACAATACACATTCAGATTTTCCAGTACTAATAGTAATGTGGCCAGCTGTTTACATATAGTTTGTAAAGCTGTCTCTTAAAATATATTGCACATTAGAAACAAAACAGCAAATACTACACTTTGCACACGATTCAATCTGGTAACATGCAGAACTTTAATATGTTGATAGTCATATGTGGCTAGCCAGCAATTTCATACAGGGCTTCCAAAAATCTTCTGTCAAACATCCAGTGATGATGTCATCCACTATAAATTGTACAACAGCATTGTAAAAGTCAGACTTGTGCTGTGGCGCTTACATTACGTATTGAGTTGTCTAGCTGGTGTACCTACTTAGGTAGGTGTTCTAATCTCATTGTAGTGAATTTGTGTGTGTATGCATGTCTGTCCAGGCAGAACAGTATGAATATATATCCTTCAACCATCAGTAAAATCCCATCGAGTAACTATATTTTGACAGTTGTATATGCCTACTACATTTAATTCAGGCCTCACAACATCTTCTCTCACCATCCACTGATGATGTCATCCTCAATAAATTGTCCTGCAGTATTGCAAAATTAGACCTGTGCTATTGCAAAATTTGCAAAATTAGACTTGTGCTGTGGTGCATGTATTAAGTACTAAGTTCTTTAGCTAATGTACCTAGTTAGGTAGGGTTCTAATCTCACTGCAGTCAACTGGTATGTGTGTGTGTGTGTGTGTGTGTGTGTGTGTGTGTGTGTGTGTGTGTGTGTGTGTGTGTGTGTGTGTGTGTATGTGTGTGTGTGTGTGTGTGTGTGTGTGTGTGTGTGTGTGTGTGTGTGTGTGTGTGTGTTTATTCAGCTGGTTGACATTCAATTGACCATTTTACACCTGCATGTGGGACTCTGCTATTATCATCCTCTTCTCACCAGAAACTGCTGATGTCATCACTTATAAAGTGTTTCCTGACATTCCCCAAGTCAGACTTGTGCTGTGGCACCTGCATTAAACATTGAGTTCTCTAGTTGGTGTATGTAGGTAGGGGTTCTGTTTTCACTGCAATCAACTGGTGTGTGTGTGTGTTTGTTCAGTTGTTTGACATTCAAGAACCCATTTTACACCTTCATGTGGGACACTGCTATTGCCATTGTCTTTTCACCAGACACTGATGTCATCACTTACAAAGTACAATCTAACACTATGAAAGCCATATTTGTGCTTTGATCCTTGCATTAAATACTATGCTTTGTAAATGCTTAAGTAGGGGTTTTGTTCTCACTACAGTCAACAATCACTATGGTGACAATTTTAGAACAATATGTGAGTCTACAGCTATGTCAAACCATACTCTGGATATCTCATTGTAGCATACAACGATGATGTCATCCTGTATAATATGCACTCTGACAGCACTCGAGAGAAACCTGTGCTGTGGCAAGACCATTAACTACTGTGATTGCAAGCTACTTTACCTACACATATAGGGGTTCTAATCTGACAACAGGCAACATGTGTGTCTATACATGTACCTATTACTTTTCAGACAATTTTACACAGGGCTGTGATGCCATATCCATGTTCTACACTCCTCCCAAAATGTTCTCCTCAGCATAGAATGATGCTGTAATGCTCCATAAAGTGCAACATGACAGTGTTGCATTCAAACATATGCAGTGTTGTTACTGTGACATTATATGGCATTCATCTTCTATACATACACAGGTGTAAGGCTCAAATTATGGCCAGTCTACTGGTGTGTGTGTGTGTGTGTGTGTGTGTGTGTGTGTGTGTGTGTGTGTGTGTGTGTGTGTGTGTGTGTGTGTGTGTGTGTGTGTGTGTTTGGTAGTACATTATTGTCATTGTATGATCTTTGGAATCATTCTTCATTCCTCTTCCACTCAAGAAACATTTCACATAGCACAATGCATCCACCACCCTCCTTTTTCCTCTGGCCACATGACTTCCTCCTGCAGAGAAGTGGAGGATGTCCTCATGTCAAATATACATACACACGTCATGAAGCAGAGTCCTTACATGAGCTTCTGCAAGCCATCTCAAGACCACTGCATGTGTGATTGCTAATTCTGTTATGGTGTGGTACACATGTCCCACATGGGCAGTGGCAGAATGCAATACAATCCAACAAATATACATATACACACAATAGTCCTACTATTGTCTATCATGTAGATATAGGGATTTTTTTCATGCTATAATAATGGTTATGATGTCATGTGATGGTGGTCATTTGCCTAATAATGTCCTATGAACCTATGCATAATTGACTTGTCATTGTTGCTCTCATTGACATGTGCTATACTGAGGTGTTGATGTACAGTATGCCTACAACATGGTCTTAAACCTCTCAACTGTACAGATTTTCACAGAATGGCCAGATTTTTGTCTCATATTTTTGATCTGTTTCTCATAAAATTAGCGATTTTCTGGATTTTTTGGCAAATCATTGAGAACTGAGCTCACTAAATAATGACAACCATTTGAGTTTCAGACTTCATATCCTTCATAAAAATGTATGATAACACAAGACCTTTTATTCTAGCAACTTTCCAAGTTTATGACAACAATATTTAAAATGTGTCCCTATTTTTAGTGCTTTGTCCCCCCATTATTTTTGGCTTTGTCCAGATTTTTGTGCTAAGAGGTTGAGAGCTATGGTGGGTTTTACCATCTGTGATGTGAGCTAATGTGTTGATGGCCATTGCTGCCATTGCAGTACATGCTTCGTATATAACTGAGAAATGTTGACCTGGTGTGATACACTTTCAACTATATTTTTGATGTATTAGGACATGTGTTGTTTAGTGGAGCAGATCAACCTTCAACAGAGTTCATATTCCACCATCATAGTGACACCTGCAGTATGGTACAAGCATGCATGTATCTACATGCCATCATTAAATGTTCTATGACAGACATCAGCATTAATTCATATACACAATGTTTCACATGTTTTGATGCAATTGCAACCTTGTGGAATTCATTGTATGTGCAGTTGTGTTGCCATACCTGAGGATTATTGAGGTGGTCAGCAGCACCATTGTGTGACTGTTACCATTTGAGTCAGGAAATGTTCTGCATGGGCCACAAACAACTGATCTGTAATGTGTCCTGATATGGCATCAGACCACTTCCTCATGAAACATACATAGGCATATGTTGTGCAAGTGATATAAGTGCATGACACTGGCACGGTTGTATGACTGTGTGCATAGCAACAGTGCATGGAATATGATGAATGACCAAGGTAGTATTTGAAAGTATTTTTCACAAATCGTTTATTTGAATACATATGAAATGTTTTTTTTTAAACGCCTTTATTGAATTATCACTTGTGACATAGGTAAATTTACATTTATATGGAAGTAATCAAAATGTTTCTTGTTAAAAAAAGGCATGAATTGAATAGTTTATGTAATGTTGCTTAGGTTATATGATAAATAGCAATATATGTGAAGCATAATGTTTGTAAATGGGAATAGATATGAAATGCTAAGTGGAATCAACAACTAAGCACAAATCTGTGTGTGGGTGCCATTAGACATACTCACCCAGAGGTAATAATCAATCCACTAGCTGGCAGTTTGTCTCACATGTCATCCCCCTGTCACCATCAGCTAGCTGACAGTTTGCCTCACATGTTATCAGAAACCATATACATGCAGACATTACACACTTTTTATTCTCAGGAGGGCAGCTCATCTGTGCAATGTTTACAAAAAATAACACAGAATCAATGGGCCCTGACAACATCCCAGGTTGCCTATAGCTTGACTTAAAACCTGACCTACCAGACACAGTTTGATCCTTACTTCAACACAGCCTCCAGACAGCATATGTGTACAGCAACATACATCCTTCTGATTGGGGGGACCATCACCTGATTCAATGAGTTATTGATCCATCCTGACCCTCCTCATCTATGATGTAGGCCAATGAGTCATAATGGACCTTCTTTAAAAAGAAACAGGTAGTATGCTGTCTGTGCACCAAACCTACATTTCATTAGTTAAGGCAACATCATGTCTGTTACATCTGGTCACTGTCTTCAATAAGGTTACAAAGGGTATGCATGATGACAACATTATCATCCTGTTTAACTTGACCTGGCCAAGGCATTTTGTATAAATCTACAGTTATGTATTATAAAGAAACTGTCTCAAGTGGCATTAAACATCTACATTGCCAAGTGGGTAGACAACTGGGTCACATATGTGACAGATAAACATGCTGCAGTGTGTGAATTCACCTTTATCTAGAGTCCATTCACTAGGTCCTTACCTCAGTGATCTGTACTAGGCCCTTTCCTGTCCATTATTTAAAGTCTCATACATCAAAACCAACTTACATATAATTTCTCCAACCAGCTTTGTGGAGGACTGCAAATTGTGGACAATCATTTAATTTAAGTGAGGTACTGGTATAATGCATACAGTGTCAACACATACAAAGTATTGCTGCCACAGCCATGGGGACACAGTAGATGAAGAAAAATCATGGGGGGATTAGTTCCATTATGAAAGCAAATATACCAGATGATTACAATATAGACAGCACATCCTTATGAGAAGACCAAGTGGTATGTGACCTGTGTACTCAGGTAGATGGTATGTAGAACATCCACCAGCATGTGCCCACAGTAGTGACCACTTCCTTGTATGTAGCACAAGTCATGAGTATGTGCAGGACATCCACATCAAAGGGCATTATAGTTCCATTGTTGTCAACCCTCAACACACCGATGATTGAGTACAAAGCACCCTTTTGTATGTACCCCCTAAAACATCTTCCAGGGATGAGTTACTCAAGTATACCACTTTTGCCACAGTGAGCTCCCACACATCATATCAGCCATACCTAGTTATTCTTTTTGGCACATAAACATTAGGGTATGATGGTGCAGAAACCCCTTCAAGGTGTTATACAAGATGCACGTCTGATACATGTTCCTGTGCTGCACACGGTAAATACATAGCTAATAGACAACATTGATGGCATGGGTTACATTCATGAAAGGGTGGATTGTGACATTTATATAGCATGCACGCCTGTGAACTAGCCAGGATTGCTTGTTATTTCAAATATAGGTGTAACAGTGTCCCTCTGAACACCTCCAGAGATGGTAAATTTTGAGGAAGGTGTGCTTGATTCCCCTCAGAGATTGCTGATGAATCATTACAGTTGTATAAGTGTGTTCTTGCAGAACCATCTATGATCACTCATAATCACATGTGTTATATCAGAAACATGGGATTACTGGTGGTATTATTCTGATATTGTCCATAATTGTGCATGATTCTGTTGACTATTGTCTATGAGCCTGTTACTATGTGTCCCACTTGGTTGAGACCTGTGGTGATATTACATTCATATTTTGTAACTCATTTTGCACAGCTTTCCAATATGCACCTAACCCCTAATGTATATAACATCCCTGATCTATGTCCTCTCCATTGTTCATGTCAGGATGCTAATTTCACAAAAAATCTTCTCCATTCATATGTCACCTTGTGTGACAGTCACATAATATACAATAACTGAGCTGTCCATATTGTATCATGCTGATATGTGATTAGTGTTCACGTCATTGACATGCCCTCATCTGCTGTACATTACCATGCTTCATTTGTCCTATTCCCCTGTGTTCATTCCTACAACTCATGTGTGTGTCATGTTTCAATATACACACATTCCATGACTATTTATTTATAATGCAGTCTATATACCTTACTGATCATTACACAGCTTTTATTCAGTATGCCTAAAATAGGTTTCCACAATACTCCTCACTGTATACACATTCATCTTATGTGTTGGAGCTATATACATTGCTTTATTAATTACCCTGGTAATCATTGTGGCTTTCTGTGAATTCCACAAATGTTTGCCCATAGATAAACAGGTTTACATGTCTGCTGGTGTCCATGTTGCTTTACATTGTTTCCTGACCAGCATCACTGCTGCCATGAAACCACGCTTGTTTACGTTTAAATGCAGTGCGTGGCATGCATACCAATTAGTACTGCTGTTCACTGTGCAAACACATAAACTCTATGTAGGCTTCATGCTAAGCCTACACAGAGTTTATTGAATCTGCAGGTAAATTTTATTTATTTATTTTTTGTAGGGGGCAAGCTGCCCTGCACCTCCACACCCTCTGCTAATGATATATACTCATTCTGAGATCACACAATAGTGGGGCAAATTCCCTTACCCTGTTGCAGCAGGATCCCATGCAAAAAGCTGCCACCAAAAACTCCATTTCAAAGAATGTTTGCTCACCTGAGTATGTTTTTTTTAGAACAGAAAAGGCATTCTCTCATACGTTTGCTCCCTCTTTCACATATACTTGATAAAGATGATTTACAAGAGACTTTTTAGTCTGGCCTTTCTGATGTTTTTCTGGAAATTTTCACTCTTTAATAATGCTATTTTTTTTTTTTTTTGCAGTTCCATACAACAACTGCTGCTTTATTTTATAACACTATAGCAGGATATGCTATCAAAATCTTGAATGTCAGAAATCGTAAAAGACAGCATTTACATCTCCCAGGCTTTGTTTCTGTGTTACCACTAAAGAAAAGCTATAGATGACTGCCTTTTCCAGGCATGTTTGTATCCGTATCTTTTTTGTGGATAGGTTTAATCTGACAACATGCCCATTTATTCACTTTCCCTTTATTGTGGCATACTATCTAAACTATTTTAACTGTCTATTTCTGCAAACTGAAAAGTGCTAAACTTTTAGTCCAAATGGATCATGTTTGAACAGAAACTGCAGATAACAATCAGTTATTTTCACAGGACCTGCATATTTGTTCACTGATGCTTAATATTTTGCTTTCTGTAATATTTATGGATGATGTTACTGTTCTTCCCAAATTGTCGTATTTCTTTATGTGTGTGTGTGTGTGTATCATAACTGCGCTGATGATGATAATGGTGATGCAGTTCAAAATATAACAAATGTACAAATGCTATTATTTTAAAATATACTAATATTTTGGCTTTTTAGGAAACAAGACCTTGATTTTATGCTCAATAATATTTGTTTTTTTTTTCCTGATCTGAATGTATTTTATGTGCATTGACGCTCTTCTAAAATTTCCTGTTCTATCATGTATCCGAGAAAGACTGCAATCCTATGGAACCTGTTGGCAACATACTTTAGTGCAGGTAAATTAAAAATAGACAATGCTTTTCTCTTAGCCATAATAGCTGTGAATCATTCTTCTTAAATTAAGTCATATAAGCAGCAATTTATCACCCTTGGTTTATTTCTGACTGGTTCTCCCTCTCATTTGTGCATCCTTTCATAGCTTGCAATCAGTTATTTCTCAGTGATGAGGCCACCCATTCTTTGATTCTATTTTAAAGCAATAAAGTATCTCTGTGACAGAGTAAATGGTGCACATTCCTGCTTAGGGATGAAGCTGAACACTGATTTAATATTTTGTTTTGCTGCTATGTGACAGTAAAAGTAATTTCTTTGTTAGTAGCACCACAGGGAATAAACATTGTTAATTCTTCTTAAGTATATTGGCTTTTAATGATTGCCAGTTTCAGTCAAAATGAATCCAGGTTCTGCTGCACTGCTCTTTTTGGTGTCCCAATTTAAAGACTCAATTCACTTCTTCCTTGTATATCTTCCCTGTATTTCTGCCTGTTGCTTTATTTATTTTATGCCTTTACTAAATGACCTCAGCAGTTCCACCCTTACTTACCCACACAAATCAACTACAAAGTTACTGTAGTTTACTGAGTGTTATATATGTGATCACTACTTACTGTGTTACACAAAATTCAGCTGTAATGCATGCTCTAATGCATGGTCATACAGATCAGCATGCCAAGGTTTGTTCATACTGCTCCATTTTTGATGGAAGAAATAGGCTGTATATATAACTACAGCACATCTACTGCACTAATATCTTTCACTCGGTCTGTTGCTAAATCTTGTGACAACAGTTAGACTCCTGTCTTTTTCTTGATCTTACTAAGGCCTTTGACACTATTGCAAACAAGTAACTTCTGTTTAAACTAACTAACCTTAACCTCTCCAACTCAGCACTATCCTGGTTCACTAGCTACCTCTCCAACAGACTGCAGTCTGTTAAATGGTTCTCTGCCTCATCCCCCTTCCTCCACATCCAAACTGGGGTTCCACAAGGATCCATTCTTGGACCCCCTATTGCTTAACATCTTTACTATCAACCTCCATACATCCTGTCCACACTACTCTTTAATACAGTATGATGACTCTACAATTATCTCCTGGTCTGACAATCTCTCCCACCTTCTCACCCTTACTCAAGAATCTCTCCACCCAGTTGAAAAATAGCTAATAATTAATCAACTCTTACTCAACCCTAAGAACATCAAACTCCTCTTCTTCCTCCCAAAATTTCTCCAACACTACAAAACTATCTTCACTGTCATCTCCCTCAATAACACAGCTATATTGGTAGAACCTCATACAAAACTATTAGGCATCACAATTGACAACCAACTAAAATTTGATCTCCACATACAACAGTCTATTAGAAAGACTCATCAAAGACTGGGCTTGCTTTACAGGCACAAAAAGTTACTTACAAATGAATCTAAGCTCTCTCTTTTGCCTAAGCTTTCCTACTCCCCAGCCTATTATGCCGTCCCAATCCTCACAAACCTACATTCCAACCTTATGTCAAAACTGGAACTCACGTGCAATAAAATTGCTAGATTTGCCACAAATCAACCATATTGCTTACACCACTGCTTATCTTTGAAAAGACTACAGCATCTAGGATTGCACCATCAACTCCTTCTACTTCAGCTACACCTGACTCATTCCAGTCTAAACAAACCCACCTCTTGTCCAGCTCTCTCAACTCTCATCTCTCTTTACACCCCAATTGCTCACTCAGAAGCTCTGATCAACATGTATTAGCAATCTATAAGCCCAATAAAAGCATAGGTAAATGTCTATACAATCACTCTGTTGCACAAGCTTGGAATCATCTACCCCTCTGTCTAAGGACTATCTCTAACACTAACTGCTTCAAAAATTCCCTCAAAGAAAGCCTGTTCATTCTTGGTCTTGTCTATGCTCTCACCAAACCTAATCTACCCTCTCCCTTCATTTCACCTTCAGCCCTTTCCTCCAAAATTATTTTCTCTTCTGTCTGCCTACCTATCTCCTTTTAGTTACTTAACTCAAATAACAGTGTTGTTTTCAAATATCATGTAATGTAGTAAGGAGTTTACTTCCTTCTTAAATTCGTATATGTAAAAGTGTCATTATTTACTTTTGTTTCTGTATTGTAAATACTTGTAATCTACTTTATATTGTATTGTGAAAGTATTTACCTGTGTTTAATTTTTTGTGGAGCTGCTCTCCTCGGACCTCCGATGAAAAAGGGCTGTTGCCCAGTCGGACCAACTCGGTCAACAAATACCAAATAAATAAATAAATAATTGAAATATGGCAAGATTTCCTATATTACAGGAAATGCAGCTGCCATATTCAAACAGGTTGGTAATCATTAATTGTTCAGACAAAGCAAGTGTATCTGCTCTTAACCTTGTATGTTTTATTTTGATGTTTATAGTTATGTGGGTCACATGCCTATAATGTCTCTGCTGCTTTACCGTCTCCTACAAACAAGAGGATTTTTGAAGATAGCTAGCAAACAGATGATCACTTGGAGGATCTCTACAAATATCAAGCAAGTAGTAGTAGCAGGATTGTTAATCACCTCAAACTATCCTTGATATTTCATTTCTTAATGCTGGCCTTCACCTACAATATCAGTTAAGAATTGCCTTAAGACTTGAAGGCATCTGCTCTGTACTTATTGTCTGGTCTATCCAAACGATTATTGTTGAATATCTAACAGTAAGTGCACAGTATAGCCAAATGGAGTCAATTTCACTAACCTCTCTTTCCATCATCCTTGGGGATATGAAAATGTCAAAACAAATGATCTCTTTGCAGTTTCAAGTAAAACGGAAGACTCCAGGAATACACTAAAACAGTCTATTAGCATTCAAGCAGTGAAAAGAAAAATACTGGGCTAACTTACAGTGGGCTTTCATGGTTTTATTTTCAGCTGAGAATCATTTAAGGAGATATATGTATTCAGCCCCAATTACAATATAATTCTGAAGAAGCCAAGGTAGAGTAACCATGTGAAGAATTAGTTTCAGTATGTAAAAATGTACAAAAGTGTAAGCTTGAGGGGACGATCTGGAAGCCTAACATCAAAGAATCAATATGATTCTTCATTGTGTGCTTGACAAAACATAATCAGCACATTTGATACAATTTCTACTAACGTTCCTTTTTATTCTTTTCATACATTCTCCATTTAATCTATTTTACAGCACTGAGCAAACATAAACAGTCATTGTGGGAGCATGTGCCTCCTTACGCTAGGCCTTATGAATGTACTATAAAGTTTCTGAATGAGATGGGGAAACAATGTCCAGTTAACCCAGAAGAGACATTGCATAAATGTCAGAAACACACAAAAGCCTAGTTTGGTTTTAGCTACTCATAAAACATTAACAAATAAATATTGTCTGGAAGAAGTATAGGTTCATAGGTTGGTACTAGGCTATCAGCCCTAGGGCCTATACAAGCCTATCAGAAAAATCCCCTGCACGTAGGTGAAGTTGCACGGCAACAGCAAAACAAGTACACAGACAAATATGAAGCCAGCAACTGAAGGAATCCGATGAGATGTTTATTATAACAAAAAGTATAGCATCAAATAAAACAAACCGGTTTCGGCTGGCAATAAATAACACAGCCTTCTTCAGTGATACAAAATAGACAAAATGATGCATTTAAATAGTATCAGCACTGCGTCCTATTGGTGCAATTACAATTGCTCATTAAGTCCAGGTGTAAATAATGCTCCTAATATGGTAATCCATTTCTTTTCTTTTGAATCAAGCAAGGAGTGCCATCCTGTTTTGTTAAATCTGCTACCTCTTATTATATCAATAACTGTAAAAGAGAATTTGGCAGTTGTATGTGTAAGACTATGTTTATACAAAGCATTGTTTGGCCTTTTGTTCCTGATATTGCTCATATGTTCTGAGACACGCAATCTTAAAGGCCTGGAGGTTTGGCCAACAAAAAAAGAGCCACAACTACATGTTGCAAGATAAATTAACCATTCACTACTGCAGTTTGCAAAAAATGTAATCTCATAAACCCTTCGACAATTTCTACTAGTAAATTCTTTTGATTTGACAATTTTGTCACAGTTCCTACAATGTCCACATGGAAAACATCCCACAACTTGTTCACCTGTTAGTGTAGTTTGAAATAGAGATGTGTTGTCAGTGATATGTGTGTGCTTATAATGGTTGAAATGAGAAGCCAAGTTCCTTCCTTTACGGAATGAAAACAAGCATTGTTCAGGTAATACCCCCGATAGTTCTGGAATATTACATAAAATATTCCAATTGGTGCTTATACTATACATGAGAGCATTAGAATTTCTAGCATAGGTGGTCACGAACCTGATTGGCTGTGTGACACTGTTATCCTTGACTTTATATTTCAAAAATTCCTCCCTGGGGCACGTATTAACCCAATTACTGGCTTTGATAACATGTCCCATAGGGTAACCTCTGTCCCGAAACCTATTGATGAGATCTTGTCTATCTTGATCAAAAACCTGCGGCTGAGAACAAATCCGTTTTGAATGAATGAACTGAGATTTAGGAATGTTTTTGGCAATGTGTGGAGGATGAAAGCTGGAGGCATGAAGGACTGTGTTGTATTCAGGATATTTCCTAAAAACTTGGGTGGCCAATGTCTCATCTGGCTGTCTAGTTATTAAGACATCAAGAAATGTTATTTTTTTCTTTATGGTAGTTTAAGGTAAACTGCAAACCCCATATATTATCATTAAGATATGAGACAAATTCCATAAGATACTCAACATCAGCCCTCCACACCAACCAGCAGTAATCCAAATATCTCCTCCAAAAATCAATTTCAGGAAGATAAATATTATGGCTGGCATCATAAATGATGCATTCTTCTATATAAGCCATAAAGAGATCAGCATAAATGGGAGCAAAGGATGCTCCCATAGCTGTCCCTTTAACCTGCCAATAACAAATGTCTTGATAGAAAAAGACATTGTGTGTAAGAATCAATTCCGCCATACCCACAAGAAAGATGTTGAAATCTTCATCATAAATACGGTATTGTGTTAACCCAAACATCAATATTTATAACTGTCTATCGACAATTGTCTACACAGGCACTATATATGGTTTATGGGTCTGTTATGTGTTAATCTAGACCTATGGTTGTGTATTGGTTTAGTTCAGTACACACTTTATACTCTATTTATACTGGATATTTCATATGTTCCATAATGTTTTATATCTCAGTATGATTATAGTTCAAAGTAGAGTATATATCTTTTATAGATATATATCTTTGTAGTTCATGGTTGGAAGGGTTCTCTGTGTCAACATATATTTTATTTGTTACAAATTGGGTTATTTTCCTGATTTTCTGCACATCATTTTGGTGGCTGTAAAATTTTTTTGAGATCAACATTTTTGCCATCACTACTATATCCCAAACAATTTATACATTAGTATATATTTTTCTACATATTGTTTTTGCTTCAACAGTACATAGGGGGATTTTGGCTGTTTGTAAAACAAAAAAGGGGACGTAGCAGTCTAACAAGGTGGCTTTTGCCTCACAGCTATTATTGTTCCCCTTTAGTGACGTGGCAATCTAGGATTAGCCATTATTGTCAGAATAGATCTTATTATATCATGGCTCTTGTTAATTTGGTTTCTGGTCTATCTGCAGATAGAGCAGATTTGAGTGTTTTTGGTGTATGCCCTAGTGGCAGTTCTTCTACTGACTCCCTAGGTCCTGAGACACTTTGTGGTTTGGCTTTTGACAACTTATATAAGCACTTGAAGCTGTTAAGATCTAATGTGTGGCATTCGAAACATTTAAAGCGTATATTGCCAAAGGAATCACTCCTAGGGGGTTAAGAATTCGAACACAACCACATGTTGGTCAACCAGATGAAGAACTTACCCTGCAATGGTCCATGATTCAACAGCAATCCACTATGTCCTTTGTTGAAGCTTTAGATAAATATTATGACAGGATTATTGATTCAGAAATCAATGTAGTAAGGGATTTAAGTAATGATGTGCAAAAATTTGATGGGAAATTTTCTTTCAGAAATATCTTACCAAAGTCACCAATGATCTTACTAGTTTGGAGGAGCAGTTAAAATCAAGGAAAATTAAGAAATTTAAAGGGGATGAAAATGATTATCATGGAGCCAACCCATTTGGTTCTACTTCCAAACGTGTTCATTTCAATCCTCATCCGGTCAAGACACCCAAAAAAAGAGACCTAGGTCTATATTACGTAACAGACATAATACCAATGGTTCCTCCACTGATGATGTTTCATCACATACTGATAGTGACATGCAGCCAACATCGGATTCTCCGACCCCCAAACGTATCCCTGGTTCTTTCCCTTTAGGGGGAAGTACAAACGTGGAGGCAGGAAACATAAGAAATGCCCAGAATATTCAGAGTCTATTACAAATGGTGACACAGAAATAAGCAATGTAAATTCAAATGTTTTGAATTTGTCCGACTATGTTTTGTCCCCAACCCACATGGCCATTCTCAATAAAGGTCTAACATTCATTCCTGGTTTTGTGGTTTCTGAGGACCGGTTGGTCCAAGATGTTTTGTCTTTTTGTAGAGTATTAAATCTGAAACTACAGTTTGGTGCTGATGATGGTTTTCAAGATCAGGATAAGTTTGCTTATCATAAGTCCAAGTACCTCCCTCCTATGCATCCTGTTGTACATTTATTTCAGAACATGGTTCTCAAAGATTTACATTGCCATAGTTCTGAACTTCGTTTTAAATCTAATAATTTGTCTGTTAAGGAAAAACAAGCTATGGATGAATTATCACATAATAAAGATTTGGTCATTATTTCAGCGGATAAAGGTGGGGCAGTAGTGGTCATGAATTGGATGGATTATAATAAGGAGGCCATGAGGCAGTTATCTGATAACAAATATTATGCTAGAATGTGTCTCAATCCAATACACAGGTTCAAAAAACAGATTGATGAATTTCTCTGTAATGCTATGGACATTGGCCTCATTACCACCTTTATTTTACAACAGTTAACCATTTCAGATTCAACTAATCAATATATTTATTTTCTTCCCAAAATTCACAAGGACCCTACTAACCCTCCTGGAAGACCTATTGTTTCTGGTTGTGGATATCTTACCGAACCGTTATCCTTGTATTTAACAAAACATCTCAAACCTTTGTTGATACATGTTCGTTCCCGGTTGCGGGATACGACTGAATTTCTACAAATCATTGCTGATGTTCAGCTAGAACCTGATTGGCTGATGTGCACACTGGATGTGAGTGCCTTGTATATCAACATACCACATCCAGTGGGGTTAGAAGCAATAGCTTATTGGCTAAATATTGCCCGTATTTATGATGAAGATTTCAACATCTTTCTTGTGGGTATGGCGGAATTGGTTCTTACACACAATGTCTTTTTCTCTCAAGACATTTGTTATTGGCAGGTTAAAGGGACAGCTATGGGAGCATCCTTTGCTCCCATTTATGCTGATCTCTTTATGGCTTATATAGAAGAATGCATCATTTATGATGCCAGCCATAATATTTATCTTCCTGAAATTGATATTTGGAGGAGATATTTGGATGACTGCTGGTTGGTGTGGAGGGCTGATGTTGAGTATCTTATGGAATTTGTCTCATATCTTAATGATAATATATGGGGTTTGCAGTTTACCTTAAACTACCATAAAGAAAAAATAACATTTCTTGATGTCTTAATAACTAGACAGCCAGATGAGACATTGGCCACCCAAGTTTTTAGGAAATATCCTGAATACAACACAGTCCTTCACGCCTCCAGCTTTCATCCTCCGCACATTGCCAAAAACATTCCTAAATCTCAGTTCATTCATTCAAAACGGATTTGTTCTCAGCCGCAGGTTTTTGATCAAGATAGACAAGATCTCATCAATAGGTTTCGGGACAGAGGTTACCCTATGAGACATGTTATCAAAGCCAGTAATTGGGTTAATACGTTGCCCAGGGAGGAATTTTTGAAATACAAAGTCAAAGATAACAGGGTTACACAGCCAATCAGGTTCATGACCACCTATGCTAGAAATTCTAATGCTCTCATGTATAGTATTATCGCCAATCGGAGTATTTTATGTAATATTCCAGAACTATCGGGGGTATTACCTGAACAATGCTTGTTTTCATTCCGTAAAGGAAGGAACTTGGCTTCTCATTTCAACCATTATAAGCACACACATATCACTGACAACACATCTCTATTTCAAACTACACTAACAGGTGAACAAGTTGTGGGATGTTTTCCATGTGGACATTGTAGGAACTGTGACAAAATTGTCAAATCAAAAGAATTTACTAGTAGAAATTGTCGAAGGGTTTATGAGATTACATTTTTTGCAAACTGCAGTAGTGAATGGTTAATTTATCTTGCAACATGTAGTTGTGGCTCTTTTTTTGTTGGCCAAACCTCCAGGCCTTTAAGATTGCGTGTCTCAGAACATATGAGCAATATCAGGAACAAAAGGCCAAACAATGCTTTGTATAAACATAGTCTTACACATACAACTGCCAAATTCTCTTTTACAGTTATTGATATAAGAGGTAGCAGATTTAACAAAACAGGATGGCACTCCTTGCTTGATTCAAAAGAAAAGAAATGGATTACTATATTAGGAGGATTATTTACACCTGGACTTAATGAGCAATTGTAATTGCACCAATAGGACGCAGTGCTGATACTATTTAAATGCATCATTTTGTCTATTTTGTATCACTGAAGAAGGCTGTGTTATTTATTGCCAGCTGAAACTGGTTTGTTTTATTTGATGCTATACTTTTTGTTATAATAAACATCTCATCGGATTCCTTCAGTTGCTGGCTTCATATTTGTCCCTATACAAGCCTAGCCATAACAATTCCCTGACTATTTCTTCCCACATTATTTACTTTCCTGGACCCCTGTCTAGCAGGACGACTGACGTGATCCCTGGGGTGAATTTCCTTTCTCCCATCCAATCGTCAAGGTTCCTCTTGAAGAGGTCCAAAGAGGCACTCTGCTTGACATGTATGGGCAATCTATTCCAGAGTCTGGGGAGTCTCTGGGTCAGGAACCTATCCCTCCAGCATGTTTTGTTTATTGTGATGACAAGGTTTAGATCCCTGCAGCATGTAGCTCTGAGCGATTGGGATTTCTTTAAGTGTAGCATGTCCAACAGCTCTGGGTTTGACATGGCCTTGTATGTTAAGCAGAGATCGCCTCTGAGTAGACGATATGCGACAGAGTATAGCTGGAGTTTTTTAAGGCGGTCAGCGTAGGGCATCTGCTTTAGGCCTGTGATTCTTTTAGTGAGGTATTTCTGAGGCCTTTCCAGTTGTTGCAGATATCTTGAGAGGTACTTACCAAATGGGGCATTGTATTCTATAATGGGTCTAATGAGGGATGAGTACAGTGGGACAATGACCTCCTTTTTTCTGGATGAAAAGCCCTTTGTGATGAAATGTGCCACATAGAAGGATTTCCTGACTGTTGTGGCGATGTGGTTATCAAAGGTGAGACCACTGTCCACCTGTGTCCCTAAGCCTCTTATCACACTTTCTGTGTTTAGTGTACTGCCACCTATATGGTAATTCATGGATACATGTTTTTTCCCAAAGGGGATAACAATACATTTCTCGGCATTGAGCTTGAGCCCATGGCTCTGGCACCAAGCATCTGTTTCTGTAAGGCCCTTTTGTAGAGTATCCAAATCATTTGGGGATTCAATAATGGCTCCCAGTTTGCAGTCATCTGCAAACTTTGTTAGCCAGAGTCCCTTAGTGTTGACCTGTACTTCAGAGAAGTAGACGCCAAACAAGAGCGGCCCCAGGACTGAACCCTGAGGTACTCCACTTGTCACTTGTCTGGAGCTGGATTTGGAGTCGGCTACTTTTACAGTGTGGGTTCTATCAGTAATCCATTTAGCAACCCATTGGGTGACATAGGGATTAATGCCCAACTTAGTAAGTTTATCTATGATTCCAGAGTGGGGGATGGTGTCAAAGGCCTTGGCAAGGTCTAGATAGGCTGTGTGGACCACCTTACCCTTATCCATGGCTCTGGAGACTGATTCAAAGAAGTCAGTCAGGTTCAGGAGACAAGATCGGCCCTTCACAAACCCAAACTGGGTGGGGTCCAGTGTTTGAAGGTTGCCAATGTCTTTGTTTATAAGTTCCATGATAAGCTTGGTTGGTTCACTCACACATTTTTCTCTTACAGGTTATTCATTTATTTATTTTTAGTCATTTATATTTTGATAACCACTTTGGGTCTTCTAGTCAAAGATATTTTCAGAAAAGAAGCAGGCAGAAAAGATCTCATAATATGAAGACAAACAAGAGTTTAATATTCAAAAAGGCAAAGTAGAACGTTACTCAGTCAATAAGAAAAATGCATAGGCAATACATGTAAGCTGTCATAGATATTACATGATATTCCACATATGTACATTACTTATCTTAAATTGACATTTGACTATTGCAGTTTACAAGCTGAAACAAGTGGACCAGTGCTTTTCATGCTGTTTATAATTACACAGAATAGATTGTATTGTTAGTACTTAAACGTTTTTACCCTGTGGTTTGTCCTTCACCACTGAATGTAACGTGGATCTGAAGAAATTCACAAAAATTCTGGGTGATGTATTTTCTGCTTGTGGTTAGGAGAAAGTAGTAAAAAGATTAGCATACAACGTGTTTGCATGTGTGTGAGTGAATGTGCGTGTGTGGTTGTGTGTGTGTGTGTGTGTGTGTGTGTGTGTGTGTATGTGTGTGTGTGTGTGTGTGTGTGTGTGTGTGTGTGTGTGTGTGTGTGTGTGTGGGTGTGTGTGTGTGTGTGTGTGTGTGTGTGTGTGTGTGTGTGTGTGTGTGTGTGTGTGTGTGTGTGTGTGTTTTACTTAAATTATTAAATTATTACAGGAAATAATCCTCTATACATTACCAGAAAGTAAAGACAAGGACATTGTTTTTGGACTAAAATTCTTCTTAATATTATCTGGGTCTGACCCACTTTTGACCAGCAACTGAAGATAAATGTTTTTGTGAAGTTTTTAAGATGTACAGTCTAGGAATCTAATAAAAAAAAAAGAATTATAACAGATTGTAAATATGTATGAAGTGAGTATGAGCACTGTCTCTGATTCCAGAGTTGACATTTGGGATATCTGATAGCTTCTGATGAGACACTCTTAAGTTCCCCCCTTGGTTTGCGCAAAGTAAGTAGTCCAGCTAATTTTGGGCATAGGTTTATATGCAGTAGGTTGCACATGAGTATCTGCTGTTCTTAACAACAGTATTATTTTTTTCTTCCCAAATAACTATCAGACTCCTCTGTAAACCACACTATAGAGTTATTCATTCCTCCTTGGGTAAGACCCTGGTTCATTTGCTCCCTTGCTGGAATGACAGTTCATCAGCCATTAATGCCCCATACAAATGAGAGCCAAGTGGCAAGAGTGGGCCATTACATGCTTTTAGGTGCTGTAATTCCTTCCATTCATGGCTGTGACATCCACTATAACTGCTTCCTGGGGGATGCGTCCATGTTTCCACACAAGCCTAGTGGTTAGTTTAGGGCTGTGTAAGTCCAGTCCATACTGCTGTATGCTAGTCATTCTATACTCAGGAATCCCTCTACTCCTAGAAGCTGGGGAAATAATGCTCTGTTTTTGAATGTCACTTGGTTTACCTGGTTTTGCACAATTAGTGGCATGTAGATGAAGTAAACGTGGTCACAAATTTGGCAATCTTATTACAATAGTATAGCACAAAACAGGTCCCCCTGCACGGAAGCAATTGCCCGGCTCAAGTAAGACAAATTGGCAAAAAAAGAGAAGCAGAGACAGCAAAGCAGTGACAATGAATAAAATATATTAAATCATGTTGATGTTATCACATCTTAAATAACATTTTAAACAGCAAAACAAACCGGTTTCGGCCGGAAACAAACACAGCCTTCATCAGTGTAAAGATAATACCATTTCAGAGCTGTTTAAATAGAATAAACTGACAGTCTATTGGCTGTTAACTAAAGATGTCCATTTAAACCAGGTGGGAACAATCCACCCAGTTTGATAATCCACTTTTTTTCTTTGGCATTGAGAATTGAATGCCAACCAGTTTTATTAATATGATTACCAAACACCGTATCAATAATTATGAACCTAAATTTAGCTGAGGGATGTACCAAATGATGCTTGTATAAGGCATTGTGTAATCTCTTTTGTTTGATGTTACTGATATGTTCTGATATACGTATTTTGAGGGGTCGTGATGTTTGGCCCACATAAAAAGAACCACAACTGCACGTCGCCAAATAAATGATCCAATCACTGCTGCAATTAGAAAAAAAGGTGAGATCAAATACAGTTGAACAGTTCCTGCTTGTAAAGTGTTTGGATTTATCAATATACTGACAATTCATGCAATGACCACATGGGAAACAACCTCGTAAGGGTTCCCCTGATATTGTTGTTTGTATAAAAGATTTATTAGACCTAAAGTCACTATGTTTATAGTGATTGAAGAAAGCATTTAAATTCTTCCCTTTTCTATATGAGAAGAGACATTGATCTGGAATTATATTAATAAGATCTGGATCACATTGAAGAATATTCCAGTCTCTATGTACACTATGAACAAGACGATCAGAATTCCTGGCATATGTAGTCGTGAATCTGAGTGGTTGAGTTCGATCCTTGGTCTGCTCTTTATATACAAGTAAGTCAGATCTGGACATGTTGTGAACCTGATGACTGGTATCTAAAATGGTACCCAGTTTGTAGCCCCTATCCTTGAACCTGTTGGTCAAGTCTACTTTATTCCTGCAAAATGTAGCTTCTTCAGAACAGATACGTTTGGCCCGAATGAATTGTGACTTTTGAATATTACGTGCTACATGGGGGGGGGGGGGGGGGGTGAAAACTGGATGCATGTAAAATAGAATTATACTGTGGGAATTTCCTGTATACCTCTGTACCAAGCGTATGATCCGGTAACCTATTGATAAGTACATCCAAAAATGATATAGTATCAATATCATGGTGTACAGTGAAATGTAATCCCCAATCATTATTGTTCAAATATGAAATGAAATCCATCAGCCTAGATTCATCCCCCATCCATACCATCCATACGTCATCCAGGTAACGTCTCCATATGTCAATGTAAGGTAAAAATAAGTTGTTTTCTGTATCATAAATAATATGATTCTCTACATAAGCCATAAAGAGATCTGCATAGATGGGGGCAAAAGATGCCCCCATTGCAGTCCCCTTCGTTTGCCAATAACATTGGTCCTTATAATAGAAGACGTTACTGGTCAAGATGCATTGTGCCATATCCACCAAGAAGGAATTGAAGTTCAAACTATATAAGTTGGAAACCTCAAACCAATAAGCTAATGCATCCAATCCTGCTTGGTGTGGTATATTGGTGTAAAGGGCACTAACATCCAATGTACATAACAGCCATTCGGGATCCAATTGTGTGTCTGAAACAATTTGCAGAAAATGTGTGGTATCCTGTAGTCAAGAACGAATTAAGGGTAACAAAGGCCTGAGGTATTTGGTCAGAAACAGAGATAGGGGCTCCGTAATATATCCCCTACCAGACACAATAGGCCTCCCTGGTGGATGAAATGGATCCTTGTGAATCTTTGGTAAGAAATAAATATATTGAATGGTAGGATCCTTCACGAGGAGCTGATTCATAATGTCATCAGTAATGATGGCTCTATCCCTGGCCTGTATTAAAAATTGTTCAATCTGTTCATTGAATCTGAATGTAGGATCCATGGGCATATGTGAATAATATCTTTCGTCTAAAAGTTGTCTCTTGGCCTCTTTATCATAGTCCACCCAGTTTAGTACCACAACCGCTCCACCCTTGTCCGCAGAAATTATAACAATGTTCTTGTTATGTTGTAATTCCAGAATAGCTTCCTTCTCCACAACAGTGATGTTATTATGTCTGAAGGGGAGATCAAAAGTTGAAAAATGTAGATCTTTGAGAACGCTATTCTGGAATTGATAAATCAGAGGGTGCATAGGTGGTAAGAAACTGGACTTATGATATATGAACTTGTCCGGATCCACCTCAGAAGTAGAATCACCAAAAAACAATTTTAAATTCAACAGCCTGCAAAAGCTGATAACATCTTGAGCAAATACATCCTCAGATACTACAAAACCGGGTATAAATGTTAGCCCTTTATTCAAAATGTTGATTTGTATGGGAGATAGTTCAAAATTGGACAGATTCAAGACATTTGTATGAAAAAAGCATTTATTTCACCAGAGCTATGTTCAACAACCCCTGAATGTTGTCTCTTTTGTGCTTACGCCCACCCCGCTTGTATCTAGTCCTAAAGGGACAGAACCTGGGACCCTCTTGGGTGTCGGTGACCCTGATGCTGCCAGGGATTCATTGTCAGTACATGATGAACTGTCCTCAAAAGATGAGGTAATATCAACACTGCATCTTCTTAAGATAGATCTAGGTCTCTTTCTCTTATTAGATGTGGGGAAATTAGAAAATCTGACATGTTTGGAAGTAGATTGAAAAGGTGTACCCCTCTTGTAGTCCTCCTGATCACTGGAAAACTTTTTAATCTTTCTAGATTTGAGCTCAGCATCATACTTCTGTAAGTCAGAAGCAACCTTGTTCAGTTTATTTCTAAAAAATGACTCCTGATCAAAGGATTTTAGCTTGTTTGCCAGTACACCAATCTCTTCTAATTCCCTATCAACAGCACGGTTATGAAAATTATATAATTCCCCAACAAAAGCCAAAGTGGCCTCCTGCTGAATCTTAGACCATTGTTTTGTGAGCTCATCATCAGCATTGGTTACATGTGGAACAATGCGAATGCGAAGGCCACGTGGAGTAATACCTTGACATCAAGGTCAAGTGAAGAGGATGAATGAGTCCTTGTAAAGCACTTGGTACATATACCATTTAATTGTTTAAACTTTCTTTCAGTTACTCTCAATATGTATTCCTTCTTATTTTTCTTGTTTTAAATTTGCCATCTGCATTTGCACGCTACTTGGCAATATGCAAACAGGGTTCACTACTAGAAGAAAGAAAATGAAAAAGTTAATTTAGATTGCTGTCAGTATCAGAAATGAACCTGGTGTTGATGCACATCTGTCAAGTCTCCAGATAGTAATGACTGCATAAAATGCACCTGTTATTTACCTGTAGCTGTGGTATGCAGCCTAAGTCTCACAGATTACAGTAAGAGAGTCAGTCCACTTTCAAAATATGTCAATATGACTTGTATGTGATGTGCACAAATGAGATGATGTTAATTTCTGTGTCCCCTTTATGAATAATTGCCATTACCTGACCCAGTCATGAGATGCAACACAAGTTATGATGTTGATTTTAATATTGAAATTATTATTCATATTTAATTTTTACTTTCATTACAATTTCATATTATTTGTTACTTTGTAGCCTTTTGTATTTGTGCACTGCTGAGGGGCATGCAAATATGTTTCAAACCCTGCCAAAGAAAAAAGTGAAAAAATGAATTTGTTCTGCCTTCTGTATGATTTTAAACTGCATGTGGCAAAAGCTGAAGATTTTAATTTCAGCCACAGTAGTCCAGTTATATTTGTGTAAATGTGCATAAATCTACAGTGCTATAGGTATATAGAGTAAAGACAGACTAAAGGCAGTACGGTGAAGCAGTTACTGTAATGCTTCTTAGGCTGCTGGATACACTGATCTGGAATTTCCTATGTGGCATGTGAAAATAATTCCTTTGTTTGTAGACTGGTGCTTTTTGCATAGTGCCATGGGTTTGATTACATCTTTAGGCCAAATTAATCCATCAGACATTTCATATTCTTATCATATAGTTAACTGCAAATGTCTGTATTTCAGTCCATTTACAACATTTCATTAACATACCATTTGAACAGTGCAGCAAGATATCATTTGCAAACAATGAAGCCCCAACAGGGACACTTAGTAAGCCACCATTATCCAGATTATGTCTTAACATTAGTTACACTCTCATATCCCTTCTTACTCCAAGCGTAATGAGGCAATATGTAAGAGTAACACACCATGCAGATGGTCTTTCATGTTCCCTCAAAATTATTGTTGCTATTCCTTTCTCCATCTGTCTGTATATCTTTCTCTGTTCACCCCTTCTGCTTCAGTAAGCTGTCACTGTACTTCTTAGGTTCATAGGTTCATATGAGGTTACTAGGCTAATGGCCCTAGGGCCCTTACAAGCATAGCCAAGTTCAACCTTTGTTCCTTTGAGGGTCTAGATATATGATCTATGTTATAAGCAGATCTAAATCAGTATTGACTGTTGCTAAACAAGAGGAAGACAGGTGAAACCCCTGGGGTGAATTTGCAGTTTCCCATCCAGTCATCCAAGTTATGCTTAAAAAGGGTTAATGAGCTTCTCTGTTTAACCTGTATTGGAAGTGTTTTCCAGAGGAGAAGCAGCCTCAGGGAGAATATCAGTCTCTCCAAAAAGTCCTGTATTGTCATATACCAGCTTAAGGTCCCTAGAGCCAGTGAATCGTGTACCATTTAACTTATGAATGTGCAGCATTTCTATTAAGGCAGGATCAGAGGTTGCTCTGTATGCAAGGTACAGGTCATCTATGAGTAGTATATACTATACAGAGTATAGTGACAGTGATTTCAGTCTGTCTGCATAAGACGTGCTGAAAACTCTAAATTTTCTTTGTGAGGAACCTTTCAGGTCTCTCCAGTTGCTGCACATGCCTGTTTAGGTACATACCAAATGGAACATTGTACTCTATTATTAGCCTGTTGTGGGAAGAGTACAGGGGGTTATAACCTCTTTTGTTCAGGAAGCTATGCCCTTGCTTATGAGGTGAGCAATGTAGAAGGCCTTCCTTACCACCATGGAGACATGATGATTAAAAGTAAGGTTGCTGCCAACCTGTGTGCCCAAATCTCTCACCACTACTTTAGAGCTTAGGGTATTATTATTAATATGTTAATCTGCAAGGACATTACTTTTACCAAAGGGGATGATGATGCATTTTTTTTTGCATTGAATTTAAGACCATGACTTTGGCATTAATCATTTGTTTGCATAAGTCCTTCTTGTAGAATGTTGACATCATTTGGGGACTCAATGACTGCTCCCAGTTTGCAGTCATCAGCAAACTTTGTCAGCCACAGACATTTTGTTTTTGCCTGTACATCTGCGAAGTAGATTCCAAACAATAGTGGCCCCAGCACCAATCACTGTGGAACACCACTGGTCACAGGTCTGCTGGTGGAGGTGGAGTCCCCTATTTTGACTGTATGTGTTCTGTCGGTGAGCCAGTTTATAACCCACCTGACAGTATATGGGTTGAACCCAGCTGGGTGAGATTTTAATGATGCCTGAGTGGGAGATTGTGTCAAAGGCCTTAGCCAAGTCTAGGTAGGCTGTATGCATAGATTTGCCTTTGTCCAGCTCTTTGGTAACAGTCTTGAAGAAGTCCACCAGGTTCAACAGGAAGGATCTCCCTTTAACAAAACCAAACTGGGTTAGCTTAAGTGTTTGAAGGTCTCCTATATCCTTGTTGATAAGGTCCATGATGATTCTCTCCATAGTCTTGCAGATAAGGCTGGTTAGGCTAATGGGTCTATAGTTCTCAGGGTTGGTGGATACACCCCCCTTGTGCAAGGGGTTGACAGTAACTGTTTTCCATTCAGCAGGGATAAATCCAGTGTTTAGGCTGTGGTTGAAATTAGTACCCAATAATGCTGCTAACTCCTTTTTTAAACCATTGAGAATGCACCCAGGGATATCAGGTCCCATACAGGCTGTGTTTTTGGCTTTGGATAGAGAAGTTAAGAGCTGCTCCTTTGAAATACTAGGTGGACAGTAGGTGGCAGGAATGTTTTGGGGTATATGTGGCAGGGACAGGAGGGAGAAGTTTTTGCTGAACCTGTCCACTAGCAGATTGGCAATTTCCACTGGTTCAGTATATGTGGTACCATTCACTACCAGTTCAGTGTAAATCTGTGCTTTTCCTTTAAGGTCTCAGATGTTGCTAAAGAATGCCTTATGGTTATCCTTAGCTAGTGGTGCTAATCTAGATTTGTAGTTAAACCAAACACGTAAAAAATAGAAGCCAAGGAGAATAAGGATAACCGTAACCACTTCAAAGTCAGTATGAACGCTTTATTAAAACTTGCGTTTTCGTCTAATACAAGACTTCCTCAGATAAAACAATCGCTGCCATCTTGTCATCATATATAGTATTTAAAATTTAGCTAAACCAATCATATCACTGCTCCATTTTACTAATTAGCAAAACCATATTATTTTAAAGTAAAAGAAATGATAAATATATATGACAATAAAATCATTTGTCCTTTAAAAAAATGCTTTTCCTTAAAACATTTTAAAAAACATTTATAAGAAACAGAATGTTTATCCTATTGTATACAATGTGTTTATAAATATTTATTCATCACATTATTAGATGCATTTGTTGTATTTGAATCTGAAGTTTCATTCAACATATATATATTCTTTCATGGAGTAATACCACCATCTTGTGGTGAATTATGTTATTTCTTTTACTACTTTAACTTAGCTGCTTTCAGCTTTAGTAATGGTAGTATGGAAATGTTTTCATTCAAACCAGGTGGTTTATTGGCCTCCAAGGCCACTTGCCACCACAGGTCCTTATACCCAATGTTCTCCTCCCATGGGCCCCCTCTTATATCAATTTTAACCTGATCCAACACAAAGAAAGCATAATCATAATCCTTACATATCATTGTATGTCTGAATAGTGCATTAGTGTCCTTCCCTTTCCTAATATCATATGTATGTTCATAGATCCTCTTTTTCAAGGATCTTTCTGTTTTCCCTACATAAAAGGAAGGACACTTTTTGCAAATTACTAAATACACTACACCTCTCGATTCACAGTTAAAATACCCCTTGCTATACAGCCATAGTTTTCTACTATCCAAGTATATTTTTTCACAATTTATAACCATTTCACATTGGTTACATATTCCACAGCTAAATGTCCCCACCTTGCTTGCCATTGCTCTGTCCCCTATTCGTATATTTGTGTTATTCCCTATTTCTAATATGTTTTTTATGTTTAGGGAATTCTTATATACTACTTTTGGGTTAGATTCTGCTAGGCCCTTTAAGTCAGTAAAACCCTTAAATCTCTCCCATTCTTTATTAAATAGTGTTCTCACTTTTTTATTCAAGTCATTATATTCTAATACTAATGAATGTTCATAATTCACTTCTTGCATTTCTGTATTTTCATTTTGCTCTTTTAGCATTTCTTTTATACCTGTTATAGGTTTAAACCTTTCCTTCCTTGCATTTGTTACTTCCGTCCTAAGTTTATTAATAAAGGCCTTGGGGTATCCCCTATCTATGAACATCCTCTCTAACTTGTCACATTCTTTGATATATTCTTCATCCGATGTTGTCATTCTTGACCCTCTGATAAACTGGCCCTTGACCAGGTTTCTTTTGCAATGGATTGGGCGTTCACTATCAAAATGGAGAAAAGAATTTACATAAGTGTTCTTTCTGTATACTCTAGTCTCAAAAGAGTTGGTTGTTTTTAATATTTCCACATCTAAGTAAGCAATACTGACATAGGAAAAATTATATGTAAATTTGAGGAAGTTGGTTGTGTTACCTAAGTAATTGAAAAATGCATTTAATTTTTCAAGGCTTCCCATCCAAAATATTATGATGTCATCCAGGAATCTTCTGTATAGTTTACAATATTTTGCATAATTTGAGGAGAAAACATACTTGTCCTCCCAATTGGCTAGGACCAAGTTTGCAAAAGTAGGTGCACAGGCTGCTCCCATTGCCACACCTTTTATTTGTTGGAAAAACTCCCCCTTGTGGACTAGGAAATTGTTCTTTAATATTATGTCCATCAGGCCTGTGCACGCTACTTTTTCCTCAAATTTCAATTTCTTGTCCCAAAATATTTCCTCTTCAAACATACGTATCCCTTCTTCATATGGTATTGAACCAAATAGGTCTACTACGTCTATTATCACGAACAAGATATCCTTGTCAAATAACTTGGGAGTATGAGAACAACACCAGTTATCCTAACCCAGTTAACAACTTAGCCCCCCCACATCAGAAAAATAATAGAAACAAATGGGCAGGCAGAAACAATACAGTTAACAGGGATTACCAAAGAGAGACTTATAACCCTGACACATATAATTTTGATTATGATACAGATTTCCCCCCCTTAGAAACAACACAGTATGAACAGGGTTCAAAAGAAACCAACCATAGGGATTTTCAAAGGAGAGGGGGGTTAAGGGGAAAGGGGTATTACAGGAGATAGAAACCCCTTCCCATAGTAATAGAGGCAATGAAGAGATAGAGCAAGTAGGTAACAAGTATACTTTAAATGCATTTACTATTTACAATTTTAGCAACCTACAACTAACTAAAGATCATTTTTCATTAATGGAGAAAGGGTTTAAATTTATACCATCAAAGAGAGGGGAGAGGGTACAGACAATATTGGACATAAAATTATTTCTAAGGAAAATGAACTTAGAATTATTGTTTAGTAATGAAAAATATGGTATAGATAGAAGAACCATACACGCAACAGAGGAACAACGAATATTAAAAAATAAGTCTGTTTTTAATCCCCCCATACATGCACAACTTAAGAATTTTGAGAAGGTTATGGAAGAGGGTATTAAAAAATTAGACAAGAGGGTGAAATATGTTAATAACCTGGGTAAGAGTGAAAGAAAAAGTTTGCAGGACTTGAAAAACAACAAGGGGATTAGAGTCATGAAGCCCGATAAGGGCGGAGGAATTGTCATAATGGAGTCTATCCAATATGAGGGCAAAATGAATAACATCCTTAGGGATGAAACAAAATACAAGGTTGTTTCCCGTAATGAGATAAATTTAGCATACAGGAAGATCGATATGATGCTATTGGATATGGAAACGGAAAAAGTTTTGGATGAAAAAATGATTTCTTACTTAAAAACTGATAAACCAAAAATACCAGTAATTTTCGGAATACCGAAAATACATAAGCAAAGTGATGACCCCCCTTTTAGGCCAATAGTGGCAGCAGAGGGATCCAAAACTACAACCTTGGCAAAGTTTGTAGATGTTAAAACTAAACACATTTGGAAAAACAAAAGTGCAATACTACGTGACTCCTGGGACTTATTAAGAGCACTTGAACCCAAGTTATTTGACAAGGATATCTTGTTCGTGATAATAGACGTAGTAGACCTATTTGGTTCAATACCATATGAAGAAGGGATACGTATGTTTGAAGAGGAAATATTTTGGGACAAGAAATTGAAATTTGAGGAAAAAGTAGCGTGCACAGGCCTGATGGACATAATATTAAAGAACAATTTCCTAGTCCACAAGGGGGAGTTTTTCCAACAAATAAAAGGTGTGGCGATGGGAGCAGCCTGTGCACCTACTTTTGCAAACTTGGTCCTAGCCAATTGGGAGGACAAGTATGTTTTCTCCTCAAATTATGCAAAATATTGTAAACTATACAGAAGATTCCTGGATGACATCATAATATTTTGGATGGGAAGCCTTGAAAAATTAAATGCATTTTTCAATTACTTAGGTAACACAACCAACTTCCTCAAATTTACATATAATTTTTCCTATGTCAGTATTGCTTACTTAGATGTGGAAATATTAAAACAACCAACTCTTTTGAGACTAGAGTATACAGAAAGAACACTTATGTAAATTCTTTTCTCCATTTTGATAGTGAACGCCCAATCCATTGCAAAAGAAACCTGGTCAAGGGCCAGTTTATCAGAGGGTCAAGAATGACAACATCGGATGAAGAATATATCAAAGAATGTGACAAGTTAGAGAGGATGTTCATAGATAGGGGATACCCCAAGGCCTTTATTAATAAACTTAGGACAGAAGTAACAAATGCAAGGAAGGAAAGGTTTAAACCTATAACAGGTATAAAAGAAATGCTAAAAGAGCAAAATGAAAATACAGAAATGCAAGAAGTGAATTATGAACATTCATTAGTATTAGAATATAATGACTTGAATAAAAAAGTGAGAACACTATTTAATAAAGAATGGGAGAGATTTAAGGGTTTTACTGACTTAAAGGGCCTAGCAGAATCTAACCCAAAAGTAGTATATAAGAATTCCCTAAACATAAAAAACATATTAGAAATAGGGAATAACACAAATATACAAATAGGGGACAGAGCAATGGCAAGCAAGGTGGGGACATTTAGCTGTGGAATATGTAACCAATGTGAAATGGTTATAAATTGTGGTGGTGATGATATAATGCTCAGATCTATAGATGTGTTTTTGCTTACTTTCAAGAGTTCTAATCCACTTAAAGAGTCACTGACTGTTTTTAGTACACTATTTTATGCTAACATTGAGTACCAAATGCAACTGAGGTTAAATGGAAGTTCGTAGATTATGGCAAAATCTTGGAGTTTTTGCCTTTGGATGCATTACTCTGGTGTCCTTTGCACAATTGTGCGTAGCTATGTATAGTCCTGCTAATTTTACTTTTCAACAAGCTGAAGAGTTGAATGTACAGCTTAAAGTTGTCAAGAGGGTCATGAAAAGTAATACATGCATTTTCGTTTTCTGCAATCTGCTCTCACATGGGAAGTGTGCGAGGTATAACGTCTTGTTTTTTTTAATTTCTCCAAGTCCTTTGGGTTTCTAATTCCATAACGGGAATGGACTCAGTTCCAAAGTGAAAGTATAATTAAACTTCATGAAATTAGTATTATTTCAATATTTGATGTTAGCCAGAATTGCTCTTCACAGCACCAACAATGTGCCCAGTAATGACTCCTTCCACAATACGTATGGAGTTACATGTATCGGTAAAATATCTAAGTACAATTGTAAATTCTTTTTTATAAGACCCATTGCTCCTTCTTCTGCTGTATCCTTCTTCTACATTGTGTTCATTTCTGCCTGTAAATCCTGGTATTTTATGACTTTGTGTCTCTCTGTATGCAAGACACTGTAGTCACTGGGTGTAGCAATTTCAATAATCAATGCTAATTTTGTCTTCTTTTCATGGACCACTATATCTGGTTTTCTCACATCTATTTTTTGAACTGTTGGTAATGGGTGAGCCCATGTGATATAAACTTTATCATTTTATATAATGCGTTGTGGCTTATGTTTCCATTGTTTTTCAGCTACTTCAATACCATAATGTTTGCACAATCCCCAATAGAACAGTCTTGCCACATTACTGTACCTTTCAGTATACAGTCCTTCTGCCATTATTATATCACAACCAGCAACAAGATGTGTGACTGTTTCCAATTCTGTTTACAAAACCTACATTTGTCTGTTTCTCCTACATGCTTAATGGACTTTGTAAACCAGCATTTACGTAGTCCACTATCTTGGGCCACAAATATTATCCTTTCATCTTTTGGTTTAAATTCCCCTCTCCTTAATAATCCCTGCATTCGATCCTGATCAACATGCTGTTGTTCCAAGAGTTTTCTATACTTGCAAGTACATTTATGCATTGTTTACATTTCTTGCCTTCTCATCTGATCCTTCACATTATATTTTTTCGTTTGTTTTATTGGCACATTTAGTTGCTGCCTGATTTTTATCTATTTCTGGTTTGATTTTCATTCCCACTTGACACTGATATGCTTCTGCTAAACTAAGCAGGGAAATCATCTTAGGCTTATTCTCCTCATGTTTCTAAACTTTCACTACATTTGAGTCTTGTGAAGTCAGCAGATATGTATGCAGTCCCATGACTGCAGATCTATACATGTAATCAATTTCAAGGAGTCCCATACCTCCGTCAGAATGAGGAATATACAATCTTGGCATGCAATGATTTTTATAAATCATTCGATGAGCATGAAACATCCTTCTTGTTTTCATGTCCAACCAATCCAAAACCTTTTGGGGTCAGTCATTCACTCCACTGCAAGTTGAGACAGAAAGGGCAAATTGGTTTATAGCCTGTACTTTGTTCTTAGATGTCAATGTTGTTTTCTGTATTAATGTAAATCTAAAGTATTCCTTAAGTTTTATTCACATTTGTTCATGTTTTATTGTTGATCCTTCATCAATTCCCAAATATTTAAATACTCCCTCTTGCTCACATATTCCTGTCCCAAACTGGTATTTTCTTGGTGTTGCAGCTTTTCTGCTTTAAAGGTTGCTTTTGCACATTTATCAAGACCAAGTGACATTCTTATATCATCTGAAAAAGTTTTGACCACTTGCAGTTGTGCTTTCAGTTCCTTATCTGATGAATTATACAGTGTTAAGTCATGTCCAAAAAGAAGATGAGAAGTCTTTACACTTTTGTTTTTTTTCTGGGAGCCAAATGGTAGGCGTGATCTAATCTGTTAAGCAGACAGCTTAATGGGTTAAGGGCAAGGCAAAATAACAACGGTGACAGAGAGTGACCATGGAATATCCCTCTTTGAATTTTTTGATTTTTTTTTCCCTGGAATAATAATTTGTCCTTTATTATGGCTTAATTGCAAAGTGCTTTGCCACTGGTTCATGGTCGCTATAATGCAATCAATCAATGTAGGGTGCACCTTATACATTTTTAATCACTCTTTTATCCATTAATGTGGGATACTGTCAAATGCTTTTTTTGTACTTTGTCTATGCCATACTTAGATTCTTCCCCCTTTTGTTAGTTTACCATTATGACTTCATTTAACAATAAATAATCCTTTGTTGCATATGACTTTCTTTTATTACCCTTTTGTTCTATTTCCATGATTGAGTTTTCCTCTAAATGACTATAAAGTCCGTCGGCTCTCAATTCCATTGTATAGTATATAGTGTATATATTGTTGGAAGACAAGTTATTGGATTATAGTTTTTAGGATAGCTTGCAAGTTCACTCTTAAGTAGGAGCATTGCTTTTCCTGTCATTAACCAGGCTGGTGTCTGTTCAGGGTATGCATATAAATACTTCTTACTCATGGCTAAACCATCACGTAAAGATGTTAATACTTTTAGCCAGAAGTTAGGTACTCCATCTGGGCTTGGGGTTTTGCAAATAGTAGTTTTTCTTAACTTTGTTTCAGTCTCTCTGGCCTTTAATCCATTTTCATATCTTTTACATTTGAACTTCTTCTTTCTTTTACTTCTTCAATCCATTTCACATCTTTGTTATGTTCCACAGGATCTTCATAGATATTTTTTCAAAATGCATCTATTTCTTCTTTTTTGGTGGTGTTTCAGTTCTTTTTGCCTTGTTTCCCAATTATATATATAACATTTTTGGGTCATCAATAAATTGCTTATTTTGTACATTTCTTTTATATTTTTCTATATATATAAGTTTTTCTGCTTGCACTGATATTTTTAGTTTATTATTTGTGATAGTGCACAATAGATCCTGATCTGTTATAATTCTGCATGTTGCTTTTATCACATCCATCTTTCTGACTATCCTTATTCATCTGCTCCCTATTGCTGTGCAGCTCTAACTCAATGTTTGTAATGGTTTCTTTTGAAAGGCTCCAAAGTACCTTCATATGGCAATTGATCAGATGCCTCCTGCTCCACTGGTTTCTACTTCATCTGGGTGTCTATTCCTCTGTCCTGCTGGGATATTATCTGAGTTAAATTTTCTCCATTAAATCTTTCACTTCACAGGTAATCCATAACCTCAGTTCCTGTTTCTTTAATGTCTTCATTACTAATCCTCTTGTCTACTTTTCTTCCATGTTTTATTTTTGTATTGTATTTTTTTCCATGTCTGGATGCCTTTGCCTATATTTCTCTTCAAATGTTGCTGCTCTTTTTGCATTGATTAGTTTTGCTTTCTCCTTTGCATAAATACTGCATCGTATTAAATCTCTTTTTCTTTCCCACATTCATATTTCTCCTTCAGATGTGTCCTGCTTCTCCTGTTTCTCCTTACTTTGGGGACTCATTGTTCCATCATGCTGTAATATATCCTGTGTTAGACTTTCTTCACTAAATCCTTCACTTCACAAGTATTCCATAACTTCAGCTTTTATTTTTTAACTTCTACTTGATTAATCTTCTGTTCTACTTTCCCTGTTTGTGATCTTACTTTTTTTATTGTGACATTTTCCATATCTGGATGCCTTTGCCTGTATTTCTCTTCGAATATCTTTGTTGCTGCCTTTTTGTATTGATTAATTTGGCTTTCTCCTTTGTATAAATATTTCACCATATCAGATCTTTCTTTCTTTCCCATGTTCATATTTCTTTGTTATACCTTTCAAAAGTCTCTAGATTTTGTTCCTTATATTTTTGCAATTCCTCAGTCACTTCTTTTTCCAAACTGCCCAAGGTTTCTTGGTATATATAGTGTTTTTCATGGATCTGTTGTATTAATGAACACAAATTTGCATTTGAAGGTTCTGACAGTTTTTCTTGTGGAAGTATGTTTCTTTTGTCTAAATTTTCTCTTGTTTTCATATATCTTCTGTCTGGAAATTCTGGGCTTTATGCATAATAGTAACAATATGTAATTTCTTTCTTATCCTCAATAGCCTACTCTATCATCTGTATGGCTCTTTTTGGGTCTATCAGTTTTTGTGATTTTTGTGGACTGCTACTTTCTTCTACAACAGGGAAGCTGTCATCCCCCTGGGCCTGGCCTAGCCCCATTGTAGGGATGTTTCTGTGTCTTGAGAATTCTACGCTGTCATTTTTTTCCAGTCCTGGGACCAGTGCACCTACCAGAATTGGGCACTTTTTTATCCTGGGTCTTGTGCACCCAGATATCATTCTTATTTTAACCTACTTCTGTCCATGATATATGCTATATAAAATACAGTCTATATATCAGTGTCATCTTGGTGAGATTTTGTGAAAAATAAGGTCCACCTTGTGAAGGTACTCACCAAGATTTGAGGATGAATTTAATTTCAGCAATACTACTCTCCTTTGCTTGCTGAATTATCATCTCTCCATTCGGATCCCATGTGGTGTGTTTAGATAACACTCAGGTCTGTAGGTTTTTCTTGGCATGCTCTTAAAGATCAAATTCAGACGTATGCAAAACTGTTTCTGAATGTTTTATATGACTCCTGTGGGTGTAAATGCTTGCTACACCTTTACTTAATATACCATTATCCTACTGTTATATTAATGTGCTTTTCCGTATTGTGAAGCTTGTCATGTACAATTCTTACCTAAATAAGTATGCTGATAAAGCAAACTGTAACATACAACAAATATACACAGTAATGAAGCATGCACTAATATGTTATAATATTAGTATTGTGTACTACTATCACCAACTGTCCATCTCTTCCCACCACTTTTGATTCCAAAGTGTTTCCATAAGTCATGTTTCCACCATCAGTAACATGTTGGGTCCCTCATATGTCTCATAATACACCTGCAGCCTTCATATATGGATTGGCTAACTGCAACTGTCACTATAAAATGTGTAAATCATGACACATGAAATATGACTATAAAACATATGTGCTGTATTCCAGCAGATTCGGATATTGTTGTATGAGTATAATACATCTTTTCATGAAAGTCAGTAAAAAGTCTTTTTGCTTTTCCTGATTAGGGATTGCTACAGCGGAACTCCGGTCCGCTAATGATTGGCATTGGATTTTTACGGTGCCGAGTTGCCAGCCAGATGCTCAACCTTCAAAGAAGGCACACCCATTCACGTACGCACCTACCTGCATATCTTTAGACATCACTTGACCATGGGGAGGACATGCAGACTCCACACAGAAGGCGCGCCAGCCAAGAATCGAATGGGAGAACCTCTTGTTGTGAGGTGACAACACTAACCGCTGCAGCACCATGTCCACAAATCCCATTGTAAGTTCAGCATTTCAGGATGCAATTACACATGTGATAATACTTTGCCATTACCTGCACAACTGAGCTTGGCAGCGCACATAGTTCCTTCTGTACTTTATCCCCCTTTTAATACAAACATCCTCTCTACAAAGCAATGCTGAGGTCATTCTGTCAAAAATGCACACTCTCCCTTTAAGAGTAAGATGTCTGCTGTGAGGCTTCACTTTCAGATAATGCTGTCCTCTCTAGAATATGTAACTAGTTAGGTTAGGACGAAGGTCCACTTCTCACCCTGGGAAACTTGTAAGTGTGTTATAGGAGGTACAGAGTCAGGTGAGCATGCCCTCAACCACAGCCATTTTCAATCAACTTATTTATTTTATTTTACATGTGTCTACCAGGAAAGTCCAACTGGATTAAAAAAAAAATTTCAGAGGAGGTCCAGGGAGAAAAGCTCCACATATCAACAATACATAAAGTTTACAATTAATGAAAATTTTAACATGAAACAGGACATAGTTATAATATTTACAAACAGTAAACAATAACATCAATATCATAGTTATAGATAGTACAGTGTATATGAAACAACTTGCATTGCTGTAGATTACTTGAGAAGTAAAGAATTTGCAGGAGCAGGGAATTTTGAAGCTGCTTTCCTGCTAGTAGAATTAGGAAGAGAAGTGAAGGAGGGAGTGAGAGAAGTGGAAGAATGTTTATTTGGGACAGTTAATGTTAGTTAGAGGGTTATTGTTGTTTAATTATAACTGGCAAGGGGTAGGTAGGGTATGAAGCAAAGTGATAACTTAAAGGATAGTTTAATAAGTTGGAGAGAGACAGGTGTAGATGATCAGTCCTAGCCTGGGCTGGTACAGAAGCATAGCCAAGTATCTGCTAAATAACGTTTGAGTTGTTTTTTAAATTGATTGGTGTTGATAGTGGTTCTAATAGAATGGGATACAGTATTCCATTTTTTTGCTGCATGATATGACTATAGGAAATCGCCGTCAGTGTTTATGGATTTAGTGACTTGGAGTAGTAATTTATTTTTTGAGCAAAGTATGCGATTATTGATATAGGGTTGAAGAATGTTTTGAAGAATTGTTTTTTTTTTCTGCCTGATAATGTAGCTTATATGACATGGATAATTGATTGTAGACCAAGAGTTGTGGTAGGTCTAGCCAGGAAAGTTTTTTAAGGGTGTAGCAGCGGTGTGTCAGGTGTGTACAGCCTGTGGCAAATCTAGCTATTTTTTTATAGCAAGTGTCTAGTTTATTTATGTCTGTTCTTTTAAGATTAGTAAAAATAGATGAGGCATACAGGAGTGTTGACAGAAGATGGGTTCTGGCAATAGCTACTCTAGAAGTATCTGCTAGATATTTTTTGTTTCCGTACAGAGTGCCCATTTTTATGTACCTTTTTAATTGCTTGTGATTAAAAAATGGTCTCTATGCTGATTAAAACAATGTTTACAAATGGCTAATTTCTAAAACTTGATCTGTAAATGCCAGTGCATGATATTACTTTCCATCTGCTTTTTCAATTTCTATACATGTTACAATGTGTTAAAGACCCAGTATTGTAATTGTATACCTCTGCTTTATGATTCTACTGTTTTTGTACTGTGTAACTTCTATATGACTGTAGAGCTTTTCTCCTCGGGCCTCCACTGAAAACAGGCTCAACACAGCCCAATGGACTTCCCCGTTCAACAAACTGCAAATAAATAAATAAATAAATATGTGCAAGTAAAATCTTAGGTTATCTATTATGACTCCAAGTAATTTTGTTTGTGATTCAGTTGAAATTTTTGCATTATTGCTGGCAGTAATATAGAAGAGTGGTATGGGAATCGATAATCTGGAGGGATGGAAGATCATTAGTTTGGTTTTGTTAGGACTGAGTATGAGCTGTAAGTCTGATAGCCATAGCTCATTTTCGGAAAAGGACTTTTGGGTTAGGTCTTGAAGCTGTTGTATGTAAGGAGCGGCACATATAAGTGTAGAGTCATCTGTGTACTGGATCATGAATGTTAGTGGACTGAGGTCATTAGTAAAAATACTGAAAAGAAGTGGACCCAGTATTGAACCTTGAGGGACTCCTAATGTGACTGTAAGTAGAGACGAGAGGTTGTGAAACCATTTTACTACCTGGTGGGGTTCAGCTAGATAACTTTGGAACCATGCAACAGTAGAGGGGCTAAGATCTAGTTTGGTGAGAACAGCCAGTAGTTTTTGGTGAGATACTGTATCAAAGGCCTTAGGAAAATGGCAGAAACTATTTTACCTTAATTTCTAAGTTGACTGATGGTGCTAGTAAAACTGATGAGGGCAGTAGTGGTACTGTGATATGGTTTGAAACTGTGTTGGGATTTGAGGACATCCTGTCAAAAAAGCACTCTCTCCCCTTAAGAGAAAGATGTGTATTCTGGTGCTTGCACTCTGAAGAAACATTTTAGTCTGCTAGATAAAGCCACCATCCCCTTATCTCACCTTTCACAAAAAACATCTTCATTGTAACTCACTGATGAGGTCATTTTTCTAAAGAGTATTCTCACATGATGGAAGTCAAACTTCTCCTGTGGAGCTTGTAGGTCATACAGTGATTGCTAGAATGTGTAACTAGATAAGTAGGTGGTTCAAATACAGCAGTGCCTCCATTGTCTAGGTAGAGTTCCGAATACAGAATTCTTTCACTCATACTTGCAATGTGTAACATTCCACTCAAATGACACGTTTTGCCTAGAACCGTCATCCCACATCAGTGTAGTTAGTTTTAACCATAGCAGTGTTTGTACAATGAAGCTGTGATCTCATTCTCTCAAAGATCCTGTTTGTCTCACTTGTAGTCACTGTTTTACTTTGGTATGTGTGTTTAATGCAATGAACTGAAGATTATGTAACTAGCTAGGTAAGATGTTCAAATCTCACAGTGGTGAACTTGTCTGTGTAGGGCTGTAGAGTCAAGTAGGTATAACTTCCACAACAGTTGAAATCAATCCACTTCCACATAGGAAACCTTTCGATAGGGGAGAAGTCCCCTGTCTTCTTTACCCAGCTTTCAATAAATCTTCTCTGCAACATACTGATAAGGTCATTCTTTCTAAGTGCATTCTCACACTTTAAAAGTCATACGTCTGCTGTGGTGGTTGTGCCTCTTACACTGTTCTCTAGAATGCATAACTAAATAGCTAAATAGGTAGGAGGTTCCAATACAACATTGATTACCTTTTAAGGGAGTGTGTGTGTCTGTGTGTGTGTGTGTGTGTGTGTGTGTGTGTGTGTGTGTGTGTGTGTGTGTGTGTGTGTGTGTGTGTGTGTGTGTGTGTGTGTGTGTGTGTGTGTGTGTGTGTGTGTGTGTGTGTGTGTGTGTGTGTGTGTGTGTGTGTGTGTGTGTGTGTGTGCACATGCATGTGTATGAATGTAAATGGATTCAGGGTTGGTTTCCACACAATTATATGGCCAACATTTACATACCTCAGATAGCTATAAAAATTATTTTAACACACAGATCTCCTTGGCAGTACACTGCTGATGTCATCCCACAACAGATGCTGTTATGTCTCACTTATACTCAGAATTCTCCTGTGGTGCTGGCTGCACTAATACTGTCCTCTACAGAGGGTGTAACTAGATATTTAGGTGGTTCAAGCCCGTCCTTGATTAAATATTGTGATTTGATTACTGTTATTCTGTTGGCTACCTCACAACCACCACTATGACAACTTCCACTGATGAGATGTATTTTCAGTGGCACAGTGTGTAACTAGTAAAGTCTAGCATCCCCAGGGAAAATACATTTTTGGAGACACAATGATTGCATGACACTAACATAACTGCAGTATCTCACACTTGTAGTAGGAATTCTCCCATGGTATGTGACTAATAATGTGGTTTGTAGATTGTGTACCTACATAGGTAAGAGGTTTAAGTCCAGCTGTGAGTGCATCTTTCACTCTCATACTGTACAGACTACTCTTTAAATGCATATATGGTAGTTGTATTGTGTCCTTTGACCACTTTTAGCATAAACATCCAGCTAATAAACAATGGCAATATCATCCATTCAGCCTTGCACTATCACAGTTATACAGCAACATGCTGTGTGGTACTGGCAATTCAGGGACTAATCTCTAGCATGTGATCCTAGGTAGTTAGTTCAAATCCAGTCATTAATGCTCAGACTATATTGTATCTATTTTATTGTGACTGTACATGTCCCTAACACTGTTATCAAACACATATGCTGTGTACACATATAGATGTTGATTCCTCTTACAAAAAGCTATGATTATTTTTCACATAGCAATGCTTTTATTCAGAGTAATGATGACATGTGATTACATTTTTCTTCACAACAGTTGTAGTAAGCATTCTCTTGTGACACAAAGAAATGAAACAATACTTTCTATGCTGCTGTCTTGCCATTACAGGCACACCAATCTCCTGTAGTAAAACATGATGTAATGCACTGAAATACTGAAATATCTCGTAATTGTAGAGACACTTCCACTGTGGCGCGTTCATTCTTCACAAAGTCATGTATTATCTGTAGTCAAATACTCAAGTGTTCAAAATCTACATTAAGTGACTATTAGCATTGTATGAATGGTATCAACCATATTCATAATGTGTACATTTACAGTCTCCTCTATTCTTTATATCTCAAAGAGATTGTCTGTGACACAATCATATGATGTAATAGCTTAGCATAGGTGGAGTGACACAGGTCTATAAAGACTTCCACTGTGGCACTTGCATTTCATCCATGTCATTAGTCAGTAGACTTGCATAGCTTGCTATTTAATTCCAGAAAATGGCAACATTATATGAATGTGCTTATGTTGCACAAAAACATTGCATTTAGTTATTCATATATCTTGATTAATGATATATAATCACATGTTGTGACTACATGGCAGTGAAACAGTTATTAGGGGCATATACTGCTGTGAGTGCTCTTATGACAAGTGCATTGAGTACTGGCTTGTATAGCATACCTACAAAGACAGAACATGGTTCATTTCTGGGACAATGTGTGTTTACTACACAATGGAAAAACCTTCCTTGGCAAAGAAGCATTTATGTTGTATTACTGCTGTGGGGACAGTAACATGCATAGCTCATTTTCAGCATTCTGACTATATCAGACTGTTCAAATTATATTCATAACTCCTTTCTTAGTTCATACATTGTTTTCGGTTATTTGTGACAGCCCACATCACTATCTCCTATGGTACACCCAGTCAATATAGAGTTCTGTAGAGAGCCTAGTGTCATAGGCAGGGGCTCGAATCTGGTATCATCTGTCTGTCAGACAGCAGTGGATTACACACAGCCAATAGTTATGGTAAAGTCAAAGGGGCATCCTTTTTCAGGCCTTGTTCTACAAAGTAGGGCATCCATAGCCATTATGATAGGAAAGTGTTTAAGCCCTTCAAGGGTGTTCTTCACAACACAACTGATACGTATATTTTTCTGGCGTTAATGATTAATATGGATCTCTCTAATATCTGCTTAATAATGAGAAGAAGCAAATGTTTATTATGTCATTCACTGCTCACAGGCTTTACTTATTTTCAGGATAATTATGTTCTGTATTGCATATCTTCATCTAAACATTTCTTAATACTGCAGTTCTTTTCTCCACACTGTACAGATTTATGGCAGATGAGGGCTTACGTAAAACATTTCTTACTGTATGGCATGCTGCCAGATAATCAGATAGTGTGATTGGACATCTGTTATGACACTTTCTTATGTGTTGGTACTGTTGAATTGCTGTCATGTTACTGTTCCCTGTAATTCCTTGTGATAGTGCCCAGTATAACGATCTATGAGATGTGTGCCATTTACCAATGGAAAACTTGAAATCATGAAATGTCATCAGATCTGTGTTGCCATTTGTCACTTTATGTTGAATGTTATTATATTACCATTTTGTATTTATAAGACTATACAACACATGTTCTCCATGACATGTTTATAGGTAATAAATCCCTTTCCTATGGGTGCCAATAACAGTTATTGGCAAAACATGTCCCTTTCCAATGTGCATGACACAACAGCTGTAAGGATAATTTCTTCTTGTGCATACATGCTAATGTGGAGAATACAGCAGTGGCGTATGATGACATGCATACATTCTCAGTATATACATCTCATATGCATTAACAGCAGTAGCAATAATAGCAGCAATATATCCCATCGGTATTGACTCTCCTTGCTAATTGTTACCTCATCTCAGCATTTTATTAATGTGTATATCACATTAACTCCCCTTTGTTTCACTTTAGCTCTATGTCCCTCTTACATCCTTTGGTAGTATGTCAGTTTTTATTTATGTGCATATGTCAAGTTTGTCATTGAGATTAATTATCATTATAATAATATGGCAGTATTTATACTGGAAATGTTTTTTTGACAATTTAACACATTTGGAAAGCAGAACCAAGCTGGATAAAAACGGCACGGACTGTTTTGGTTTTTGTTTTAAACAGTTTGAGTGTATATTAATTTAACACATTTGCCTACAGTATCTGAGTACATTTTCCCCATTTCCCCTCCCCTTATAATTACTTCTGCAGTACAACCAGTTTTATTTGGGTACAGTTCCCCCATTTCACTTTCCCTCTTTCAGAGTTCTTTCACTGTAGTTCCGTTAGTATTTCTGGGCTACAGTGTGTGCTGATATATTAGGTTGCCTATAGGCAGGCCATTTTGTTTATATTCTGCAGTCATGCTTGCAAACACTTTTCCATGGCCATGAACACTTTTGCTGGCCATGAAACGGTGCTTGCAAACATTTATTTATTTATTTAACATTTGTTTACCAGTAAAGTCAGACTTGGAACAAAGCCAGTTTTCAGTGGAAGCCCAGGGAGAAACACATATCTTTGAAATGTGGGAGGAAACTGGAGCACCTGGAGCAAACCCACATGAACACAGGAAGGACATGCAGACTCTGCATAGAAGGCACTCTAGCCGAGAATCGAACTGGAATTCCTCCTGCTGTGAGGCGACAACTGTACCGCTGAACCACTGCACCACCCAGCAAACATGCAGGCATGATGAGCAGCATACATATTCTATTAGCACTGCTGCTTTTCATGACAGCATGCTTAAATTGTGTAGGCTTAGCATGAAGCCTACATGATTGTTAATGAATCCTATTTCAAGTGTTATACATTGGATTAGTGCTGGAATGGAAACTATACATTGAACTTAATGGGCTTCTCAGCAAGGTAGAAGGTCCACCTGTATGTAGTACTAGATACTGAAGGTAGTACCTAGTGGGAAGCCAAACTACTTACAGTACTGAGTTTCATATACAGTTTGGAGTTATACTGCAGGCTTCAAGAGTCAGAGGCAGACAGCCTGGAATCATTTGGATATGCAGTGTGGCCATCCCCTAAACTCCTGTGTGGACAGCTCACAGTGTCCTGATTTTAAAAAGAGATTTAATTCCCTAATGGCTTATTGGCCCCACAAACCATTCCTGATCTTGGATGTGGCAAATTCAAGTATGAATGCTATGCTGTCCTATAGGTGGTGCTCGTGTTCTTTATAGTGTCTAACCATCCAAATACACCTACCTGTATGCCAGACCCTCTTCTTTGCTGGCAATGCCACATCTGATACACAGGTGGAGCTACTGCACCACATAATGTTGTCCAGACTGAGTGGCTGTAGCAACTCATCAGGTAAAATCAGGCTATACTCATAACAGGTAATGTGTTTCATTACCATAGAATGTTATAGAATCTCAATAACTGTTACTAACATAGTGGGACGCCTTACAATTCAGTACCTCAAGGCATTGATTTTCAACATATTTACCTCTTTTATGACATCATTAGAAAGTACCACCAGCTAACACAGAATCCAGAAGCATTTGAGCTGCAGCTCAGCACAGAATAGATACAAACATAAGTGTATTAAACTTAATAAATATATCTCAACTGGTCTAAGGGAGAAACTACATATTAAGGAATCAGAACATGATGAGAGTGTAATTACAGCAAAAGGAAACTCTAACAAAACTTTTAAACATGATCTTTAATTGGTGAGTGGACAGTCCAAGGTGTAATGTAATGAAGAACAGAAGAAATACATAGTTGCATGGAGATTTCAATGAAAAAAAAATAATATGACTCCTTTCAAATTAAAGTAACGTGTCCGTGTAAGTAGACATCTATGACACATGTACAATAAGACTAAGTGCATGCATCTACATTAATTGATCCTGCGTGATGTTTCTGAATTGACAGAACAAAAATGATGACAATGAAACAAGAATATTTACTTATCAACTTATATCTAACTATAGTACATCTACCTCAATGTGATGAAATGTATCTATATCTATATCTATCTATTTCATATATCTATATATATATATATATATATATATATATATATATATATATATATATATATATATATCTGTGTGTGTGTGTGTGTGTGTGTGCACATGTGTTTGTGTGTGTGTATGTGCGTGTGTGTGTGTGTGTGTGTGTGTGTGTGTGTGTGTGTGTGTGTGTGTGTGTGTGTGTGTGTGTGTGTGAGTGTGTGTGTGTGTGTGAGTGTGTGTGTGTGTATTTGTGTGCATGTTTGTGTGTGTGTTCACATTTATCCCTTAAATCCCACCTACTAAATTTGAAATTATGCCATTGCCTTGACCACACATAGTCCTAGTCTGTCCTACTGTATAACCTGTTGCATTTCCTAACCTTCTTTCTCAGTTAGTAACTTCTTCTTAAACTAACCTCCCAAAATCTCAGTTCTACTACTATAGCCCTACTATAGCCCCCTCCTTTCTCTCCCCCTCCTATTCTGCACACTATTTATCTTCCCCCCTACTTCCTATCAATGTCTGTACATTTTCCTTCTTTTGAACAACCATTACCTTTTGCTTTTACTCTTATATGTAGTAAATTTAGACCACTGCTATCAGTGCAACCCTTAACGTTCATAATTTTTTCTTTTGTATTTGCATTGTTATTTGTAATAGTTTTTGTCCTGTATGTTTATCTTTGCTTATGAATATTTTTTGTCCTCTATGTTTATCTTTGCTTATGTTTGCTGGGGCTCTTTACCACTGGGTCTCCACTGAAAATGGGTTACTTATTATCAATGCAATGCAAACAGTTAATAACCTTTTCTTTTTTGCAATTATTTTGTATTGTGATTATTATTTAATATTTTTTTATTGTGACTTTATCTTTACTTATGCTTGCTGGGGATTTTCCCCTCGGGTCTCCACTGAAAATGGGTTTGATTGCAAACTCACTTGTACTAATCTGGTTAACAAATGTGAAATAAATAAATAAATAAATATACAAATAAATGGGTCTATATTATCTTGTCAAAATGGCAACACACCAAATGCCATTTCAGCGACACGTAAACATCGATCTACCACTTCTGCAAACAGCCAGAATATCGATTTTTTTCCAAGGGAAAAAATCACTTGGCCGTCACTGTGTAATTGCCCTTTTCCCCACTGTAATGTGATGTCAGAGTTGGTATATTTAGTGAGGGGGTGTGGGGGGCACAGCCACCCACATTGGGGGGTGTGGGGGTCGAAGTCCCCCAGTTTGTAATGTTAGGTATGGTGTTTGGTGTGTGATTGGACTAATGATTTTTTTCCCTTCAAAGGAAAAATCGATGTTCTGGCCATTCGCAGAAGCGGCGGATCAATGTTTACATGTCGCTGAAACAGCATTCGCTGTATTGACGTTTTGGCGCGATAATATAGACCCAAATATATATATATATATATATATATATATATATATATATATATATATATATATATATATATATATATATGGTTTGCTGTAGTTTTGTCAAACAGCAATTTGTTTGAATGCATTTCTTTTTAGGGAAGTTGACTGAATGCACTTCATGTACATTTTATGTCATGTGGAAGAAGACTGATTATGTGTTCTCAGTGGGATGGGGATGGAGGTTATGTGAATGTTTGTTAGGGGTGCAGTATGTGGAAGTTAGAGCACACTGTCTTTTGGCGTGTGTGTTTGTAATTGTTGGTGTTTAGGGCTATGATAGGGCTAAGTAAGATGAAACATTTAGCTGTTTTTGTGTGTGTGAGCACTGTTGAGCTAGAGTTAGAGTTGACATTAGGGGATACATGTGGTGTTGTGCATGTTTGGTTATGCACATGTCCAGGTGTCTTATGTACTGATTGCATTTAAAGGGGGATTTCATAAATTAAAGTACAGCATTAGAAGCAGGAAAAGAGTTAGGCAAAGCCCTTCTGTCTACCTTACTCATGCATGCTAACTCCCCAACCCTCTCTGCCCCAACCCTAACCCTATGCATTAATTTATGAAAACCCCTTTCCCTAACAATAACACTATTCAGACCTATGGTGGCTGTTAGGATTAGGTTTTAGCAAACAAAAATGGAGTTTACTTGCTTCCCATTTTTGATCATTAGATTTTTCTTATTTTCATTTTTCAGTTTGTTTTTCAAAGTATAGG
>NC_056737.1:1450857232-1450872232 GCF_019279795.1 Protopterus annectens
TATTCTCCTTTACTGTACCACACAGGTATGGAGTAACTAAACCTACCCCAAATACCTGTGTGTAACCTATCCAGAACTGTTAAACTGGAATCCAACTTCACCTTAAACTGATATTTGTCAACAGTCGTACCTGACATGTAAACCTGACCTAAGCATGTCTACTACAAACATGTTAATGTAAACAAGCATGAAGAATGTGGTACGTAGCTATGTTATGTCTTTTACTCTCTATGAATGTGAACACCTCAGTATTAATTGGAATTAGTAGCTGGGGTCACTGTGGAGGTCTACTCCCCGAGCCACCACTGAAAATGAACAAGCATCCAGTCGGCTTGTCCAGGTCGACAAATGTAAACAAAATACATGAAGTAGCACAGGGGTATGCGGGAGCAAGCGGGTGTAAGTCTGTTTGGGTGGCGATAAGCAATCACCACACTGGTTAAACAATGTACTAGCTAACTCAGTGTAAGACACTGCAACCAGAGGTCAGCAATGCTGAGCCTTGCGCAAACCAGAGCAGACCCGCCTACAATTGTTCTTCAGTGTCTTAGTCACTCTGTAGCCAACAGCTGTCATTGTGGCCATTAACAAAATAATCTGCACTGCCAGGTTGAAACCCCCCCTGACCCTGCACACTATTGTCTACATGAGTTCCACTAAGCCATGGCAGATACACATTCAGCTGCTGTGATCACAAACAAATCATCCAGTACAGTCATCCAACAGTATAGGAAATGTATGTAAGTGTGTAGATTAATACCAGCAAACATGTGTACATTGCCCGATCACAATATTGTGAGCAGTCTATGTGCATCAAAGAACAGTGCCTGTCCAACCATACTGTGAGAACAGTAGTCTTGCATAATACCAAAGAGAATAATGAAAAATGGTGTCCGCCATGGGGGCATGTGGACATGCTTCATGCACAGAATGTTACACCTAGGGCGTTGGTTCCATGGATCCAGGAGATGAAGCTGGCCAGGTGTGTGAGCAAACCATTGCTTCTCAAAACCCTAGCAGTATGCTACCAGTGGGAGAAACAGTGTAGACAAGCTAAGTTTACTCTTGACACAACAACAGGTCCGTCCCTGGCGGGACTAACCAAAAGTTGTGGGTCACATCTATGTCTCCACCAGTATCAGAGGAGGATCAAGGGAAGGCTCGTACATATGTGGACTAAACGGACGAAGAGCCTGCAGATGCTTGGGTCAAGACAGTATGCTGGTAGAGTACTGAGACGTGCAGAGAGAGAAATGTGTGGATGTGTGGTATGGCATGGCTAGCAACTGGAGAATGGATGGATGCTGTGTACATGGAGCTCAGGGGCTGGTGGAAGGGAACATGGATATGACATTATGGTAGAAATATGCAATTGAAGCAGAACAGCAATAGTGTACTGGGAAGAGCATCCGACTAATGAGCACGCATTCCCAGTTCGAGTCCCACTGCAGCACATTCTATTTTCCATGTGAAATCTGTATATGAACATCATTTTGCTGTATAACCTACTAAATAACATTTAAATTTGAAAAGGTTGTACTGCATTAAATGCACATGTGAAGTTTCAGTGTCATAATAAATAAAGCACTAGTACGCAGGTGTAAGCACAAATAAGCAGTAGTAAGCATAGATAAGGAGTAGTAAGCGTGTATAAGTGTGTTTGAGTGGGGGTAAGCATTGTCTATGCAGATTAAGCAAAGTAGAAGCTAACTGAGTGTAAGAAAATGCACCCGGAGGTTAGCATTGCGTAGCTCCACGCAAACGCATGCACACCCGCGTAAAAACTGCTCAAATGTCCCTTAATCACTCTGTATCCAATGGCTGGTGTTCTGCCCAGCAACAAAATATACAGCCTCTGCAAGGCCCAAACCTAGGACCCTACACATCATACACAAAGTGATTTCCCAGTAAGCCATGGCATATATACATAACCTTCTTATTTTAACAAACATATCAGCAGTACAATCAGTCAACAGCACAGGAAATGTAGTAATATCATACCACACAACCTCTTAATGCAAGAATTCCAGGCAAAATGTGCCAAAATGTGGGTACAAATAGGGATATCTGTCAAATACTGCTCCAATACACTTAAACATTGCTAGTTACACGGTTGCATGCACTAGAACATATATTTTGAAGGAGATGAAAAGGCTGAAACACAAAGGTGTCGGTACAAGTGACTGACTTCAATCTTAAGATCATCCATGTCAATTGCCAAGAGAACGAGGTACAGGCCAAACATATAAGCTGAACATGAATGGACATATGGACAGATATATATCTGTAAATGTAGACAGATAGACAGCTATAGGTATATATGTGTATGCATGACTCACAAATAATCATATAACAGCAATTGTACATAGATAGATAAATATCTTCAGTGTATATATATATATATATATATATATATATATATATATATATATATATACACACACACACACACACACACACACACACACACACACATATATATATATATATATATATATATATACACACACACACGCACACACACACACACACACATATATATATATATATATATATATATATATATATATATATATATATATATATATATATATATATATATATATATATATATATATATATATATATATATATATATATATATATATATATATATATATATATATATATATATATATATATATATATATATATATATATATATATATATATATATATATATATATATATATATATATACACATATACATAACTATAGGAATGTCCATATCTATCTCTCTATATATGGGGGTTTCACATATATAATTATGCAGCTATATATATATATATATATATATATATATATATATATATATATATATATCTACAGACATGTGTATAGCATTACCACATGGGAACAAAATCCTGAACCACTCAGTACAACATAGACTATAAGCACAGTTAATGGGGGTGGGGTCACAAATGAGGGACACCTGGTAATTAGTGCTATGTAATCCCCCCAGCATTAATGGATATGCTGTGCATTCCAATATCCAGCACATGCAGTACTTGACTTCAGGACCCTCCACAACACAGCTACAATGCTCCAACAGTAATACAATTCACCTGTACATGTCAGGGCAATATCTTTAACATATCATGCAGAAAAGTCATTCTACCATAGGGAATGTACAATGTGGAAGGGGTACACATTACAACGGTACAGATATGCACACACACCTATAGACTGACAATTATATTCAGATATATATATATATATATATATATATATATATATATATATAGATTGAGAGATAAGATATATGAGATATATAGGTGCATACACAAATACACAGACAAAAGGTATTAGTAGCCATACATATGTAGAAGTAGAGTGGATGTACTGGGTGCAAAGTATATCCCTCAGCCACAAGCCCTGTAACTGGTACCTGTGACATGTGTAGTGTGGCAACCATTCCCACAAAGAGAATACTTACATTACACATATACCCACTCACAATTCAAAGGACATGACACAACACACAGGTATGTATACACAGACAACCTTTATTTGTGTACTATACAATAATGTATGCTATTACGTACAGCACATAGAATTTTAAATATTTAATCAGTGATGAATGCAAGGCCATCCAAAACAGTAGATGCAGACAGTGCAGATATATAACATACTATGCTGTCCAGGCCAAGCCCTTCAATTCGAACAACAGTAGACAAAGGATTTGCCTTCAAGATAAGTAACAATCAACAATAACAGATGTAGTCAGCAGCCTCCAATTACACCCTGTAGTTAAGCCCTAAGGAGAAATGTATTACTTGTGGTAATGTCAATGTATCTGTCACATGTATGGACCCTGACCAACAAATGTTGTGGGAGTCCACAATATGACTGGGATGATAGCAGGAATGCTAGCAGTAAACAATGATAGGTCATTACCTAACAACCCCTAATCCTATCACAGCAGGACAAAGCCTGCCATATATGTGGAGGATAGAGGCAGGAACACAGGGCCATAATCACAATATTGCTGTTACACACCCTGGAAATTGCTGGTGTTGCAGGATTTGTTGCAACATAACCTTACGCAGGAATGTAGGAATAAGACATCAGAAACACAAATGGATGTAGCCATGTACTGATAGCATGCAACAGACAGATTGCCAGTTATATATCTAGGACAAGACCTTTGTGGTGCACAGGCAAAAGCAAACAGACAATCCACTAGCCATCATGTGGATAGGCCCATAGTTGAGAGCCATGCAGTCAGACTGCATTCCATTCTAAACTACTATGTACATGCAAACACTGCAAGACCAGCAATATACAATGCACATAACAGCACTACTTACTCTGTTTGTAGGTTTGGAACCTGTTACAAATGTGTAGTTGGCCCTGCTGTAAGAGGTATTGCAACCTGCCGTCTGTGACACTGCTGCCAACATACAGCAAGGATGTCCTCCATACTGGAAAGATTAAGGGACAATGCCCACATGAGTCAGCAATTTATAGAACTGGGTTGCCATGACAGTGGTTATCTGAATCACTACACAGCAGGCTTCATGCAGTTAGCAACTGTTGTACACTGATTGGTGCAGAGACCATCACCTGATCGTGTGCATCACCTACAAAAGCCATTCTGCAATCCATTCAAACCAGCTCAATTGCTCTTGTGGAGAGAGAGAGAGAGACACACACACACTGAAAAAAATAAATAAAAGCCAAAAACAGAAAAGTGTCACACCCGTCAGGAAAAAAAGGTATGTAAAACATACATGTATGTAATTGAATGTAGTATGTGGTATAGATTAATAGGATATATGATGTTGAATGTTTGATTTGTGCCATCTGTAGTTGTCCCTGTAATGATGTTCTGCTGAACAACTGCTCTGTACTATACTGTCTGTCCCTGTAGGCAGTGGGACATACCCACCAACTGTGCAGATCAGCAATGAATGACAAAGATGTAAGCCATAATATCTGTGTGTGTTATGTTAGTGTGGGCAATAGCTGGTGGTGAAAGTACTGCCGTCATTATAGACACATGGATGTCAGAGCACACCACTTGCAGGAGAGTCATGTTAATGTGTAATGCAGCATGCACAAATGCCATAGGTGTATAATGGGCTTACCAGCAATCTCTCATCATATATACCAACCTAATGTTAGTCTGTGTTCACACGTGACACCTGTTTGTGTTGCAGCAAGGCAGAACAGTGCAGCTGTGAATGAAAGACAGTTACAGAATGCGGACCAGATGTCTGTATGCACCCCACATATAGATAAATATCTGTGTGATACAGAATGAGACATGTATATCTACATACACAGACACTCAAATAGATATAGGTATATCAACAACCTACAAGATATATCTACACTTATATGTACATATATATATATATATATATATATATATATATATATATATATATATATATATACACACACACACACACACACACACACACACACACACACACATATATATATATATATATATATATATATATATATATATATATATATATATATAGTGGAAATGACAATGGCATGCAGGTGAAATAGTCTGTAACAGGCCAGCAAAGATAGTGTCCCCACAGGGAGCATGGCTACAAACACATAGCACAAAGCGTGGCACAAACACATAGCACAAAGCTTGGTACAATACAACATATGAACCAGTGGTAGGTAAGCAGCTGGCATACCAATTGCATTCTGTGAATGGTTTGTTGCAGCTGATATGGTGGGAGAGACAAATATGTGTATTAAGAACTATGGTAACACTGCTGTATGAGTGGTTCAGACCTGTTTCCATCTTTATGTCTTCCAGGGAACATGGTGCATACACCTCTGCCATCAAACAGCACCGCCAAAACTGATGTGATACTAGGCCATCTGGTACAGCACTATGAACAGCTGTTTGGCCGGACAGCCCACGATCAGCAGGAGAGGACCGCCCTGTGGAACAAGCTAGTCCACAGGGTCAATGATGTTGGACTGCATAACCGCAGCTATGAGCAGGTCTGGCATCATTGCACTGACCTGCTTTGCCATGTATGTCAGCGTGCAGCTGCCATATTGAGGGACCACCTCACAACAGGAGGGCAACCTGCCCTTCCACCCCTCACATGTGTGGAGGAGTTTCTCAGCAGCCTTGTGGCACCTGCCCGCCTGCAGCAACAACACCTGGCAGGGCACATTGTGGAGGTGGGTGCCACCGACACACCAGCTAAGGAACGTGCAGGTAAGTCCCCAGGACACATTAGTACACCACTCTTGTGTATGCATTTGCATCTGTACAGGTACATCATGCAAATTTGAGATGTCGTATACATAGTCTGTTGCTGTGTAGTGGTAATAAACAGTTGTGCATAAGCTGTATTATTGTGGAATTCTACTGTTGATGTAACATAATGCTGCTCTCATCCTTAATGAATGTCACAGCTGTGGTTACTGACATCAACTTTCTCACACTCCTATGTAGGTCCCTCCAGGATACCCCCATGGCAGCAGCCTGTAGCCAGTGATTATGGTTCGTGTTCATGCATGATCATACACTGGGCATGTAATAGCTATGGGATATTCCATACAAACAGGGATGTGCACATTAGTAGACCTTGCAACCACACAGAGGTCTGGGACATGTGTAGGGCACCCCCCACAGCCATGGTAAGGTCTGCTGGTTGGCAGTGTAATAGTCTTGTACTGGTCATACATGCACTGCTGATGTTGTGATCTGTAAAGCAGACATCAGGCATTCACAAATGATATCTGTTCACATATCATCCCAGGTATGAGTTGCTATAACACATAGGGGCTGTGAGCATTGGAGCTGACATAACTGACACAGTATTACATATATGCAGCTATGGTTTCTACACCTGTGAGGTATGGTGCACAGTACAAGGCAGGGTGTGGAACAGGTCCACAGTAACACTTTGCACATGGGTGCAGTGTTAACAAGGGGAAGGGCCATCATCTACTAACACAGTTCGTGCATCACACACATGTATACTGCCACTTGCATGAAGTCACTATAGTTGCAGTGCATGCTGTTGAGCACCATATGTAATGCATGCTGACAGAAGGGTAATGGGAGGACTGTGTATACAAAAGTTGTGCAAACCCACATGTAGGTGTGTGGGGTGTGTGTTTGTGTTGATTGTGTCTGTAAGTGCAATCCAGTGGAGTGTGGTCGATGCATGTCAGATGTGTCTGTATATGTGTGCCTGTTTGTGTGGGTGTCCATGTATGCACATGAGACAGTGGGATTGATCACTTGGCATTACTTCTCCTTGGGATTGTGCTGTACATGTACATGGAGTGACACATGAGATACCAGGACAACTTGTGAACACAGGACAGCTGATAGCATAAGAAGGTCTTTAGCATGGAACATGCATTGGGAGGGAAAGTACATACCAGGTATACACATCATATTGCCAGCAGCAGATAGATAACTGGCTACCCACATATGCAGCACTACAAATGCAATGGGGAACTACCAGAGCACATCAGTGAGTGTATACAGGTATTACTGTTGTCCGCATGATGGGATGGTTGTGCAGCAGATGTGGCATGGACTGAGCAAGACTGTAGTATGAGTCTCCAGTGTGTGACATATGTAGTGAATGTAGCAGCGTCAACCATATAGGGGCCATGTCACCATGACTGGACATACACAGGGTAATATGGGATGACAGCAGTGAGGCCATGTACAACCTACTCCACCCAAGTTAGGTAGGTGATGGTGTAACAGGTCAGGTGTTGTGATCACGCATGTAGGCATGGAGAGGAATGATATGTTAATGGGTAGTAGTAATGAGTGTATGTTAGCAAGTGCCATGCAGGATGGGGAACATATGTAACTGAATGTGGGACTGTCTGTAAAGCCAGGGAAAAGGAGGTAGTAAGGTGGACTGTCAATGTGAGTATGTGTGAGTGTGTGTACTGTTATGCATTGCTGTACAGGTCTTAAAGTGTGTATTTGTTTCCCCCACAGGTGGCAAGGTGGGTCAGGGTCCCTCCTGCATGCAAACTGTGGTAGGTGTCCGTACAGACACCAATGATGATAATGGTACAGTTGAGGCACAAGTGGGGTTGTCAGAGGCCGACACTGCAGCAACATGTGTCATCACTCTCCTAGCCACCCCAAGCCCGCACACAGTTACAGTGCCCCTACAAACCCCATCAAATGTGGTCATAGCAGAGGGACAGTTGGCGGTTGGTGGCAGTGACCAGGAAAGTGTGGTGTCCATGCCAACTGTGTCAGGTCACAGTCAACATAGCCGGATGTACCGCAGGGCATCACATCAGCAGATGCATCGTGGTGCTCGTGGGAGGGCCGCAGGTCATCATGCCCCTGGCAGAGGCACCACAACTGGTACCACAAGGAGCATGTTTCAGGCCATAATGGAGGCACAGGGACATATGTAAATGTACATCAGACAAGGTCTGAGGCTGCAGATGTCTGCTTTCTCAGCTGTAAGTGGCAACCTCCGCAAACTTGTTGTTGCCCTCCATGAACAGACTGAGGTCATGGATAGATGGTGGTGTGAGCTGGTGGGCCTTCTCGACCGTGGTATGTCTGTGCTTGAACATGTGGTGGGAGTGGTGTGACAGCAGTGTGGACATAGGCCAGGAACACCAGCAGCTGGCAGTCAATGGGGACATGTCAGGACACCCAGCCACTCCCATAGTGGCAGTACCTGCCCCAGCACACCACTGAGGGTGGTGTCCACACCACAGCAGGCCTCATGCATGTGGCCCTGGCCAGTCCCAGGTGGGACATGGTTCCAGTGGACATCTGTCATCATCAGGGGAGAGTAGCACATCAAGGTCTGTAACTGCACATGTCCATGGAACCCCTGGCAGGCACAATCAGCGTGTCCATGGCTGGAGGCAGTGAACTGCACACCCTGCCAGGTATGGTCTGTAGCTGTCCAACAACACCAATCTAGGGCAGCCAAATGGCCGAACTGTGTGCATGCATACCTGCACACTATGCAACCACACCCAGGGCGACCCCATACCGACACATACCACATCACCATGCCCCAATCAAAGAACCAAACCTCTCACCCATGCACATGGTGACACATGTATGGACCACCCTCGGCCTCTAGCACACCAGCAACAAACCCTGTGCATATGATGATACCTGTGCCACATCCCTGTCATCCATAACATTGATGCAGGGACAGCCTAATATGGTTTTGATGCACATGGTGACTGTAATAGAGTGCAGCAATGTACTGCAGTGTAAGATGTTCTCAGGGGTAATGGGTAATGCATACATGTCAGGTAGTGTAGCCATGCAGCTATGATGCATTTAACACACCCTGTGCATATGATGATACCTGTGCCACATCCCTGTCAGCCTTAACATCTATGCAAGAACAAGCTAATATGGTTCTGATGCACACAGTGACTGTAATAGAGTGCTGCGATGTACTGCGGTGTAAGATGCTGTCGGGGTAATGTGTAATGTGTACATGTCAGGTAGTGTAGCCATGCAGCTACGATGCATTTCAGCTGTTGGTAACACTGATTGTTATTGTCCCAAATAAGTTTCCACTTGGGTATTGATTAATTAGGTTCTAGTTCAAAGATTTTTGTAGACCTTTTTGATTTACAGTATCGATTTATGTACTTGTATTTCTATCTATTTATGAATTCTACAGTTTAAATTCTAGTACCTTACACATTTTAATATTTTAATATTGTAACATTTTAACACATACAGCATACTTTAGTATTTTAATATTTAAATATTTATATATTTATATATTTATATATTTTATATATTTTATATTGTAATATTACACTGTAATGGTGACAATATTCATTTTTTATTGAGTACTAGCTGTTTTATGAATGAATTTTATGTATGTATTTACAAGCAGTTTTGAAATATCCAAAGGAGCCCCTCATGTGCAATTTTCAGCGCTTTAATTGAAGCAATAATTGTTTTTAATCTGTTGCCAAGGTTTTTATGCTCAACAAAAAGTATATAGATGCTTCAATTAACAGTTTTCATTGATTCTGATGAAGTCTCCTACGTAGAGACGAAAGCGAGCTCAATCTATGGTTGCTGTACTTTGTGCTGTTGGTGTTCGTCTATATTAAAACTACTATCCAGTTTTACAATACTTTTTGAAGCATGGTTTTGTGGAGGATATACCTTTATTGTACTGACTAGTGAATTGTGTGTTTTTTCATCTAAACAATGATTGTTATCTCAATAATGTTATCCATTTGTGTTGTAAGCATACATGTGTCAGCAGGAGGATGGTCTGCAGTCATATTCCACAAGGGTATGTCACTGTGGTGACACCATGGCTGTGACATATCTGGTGTACAGTTGCACACATGTCACAAGTATGTATAACAGTTATTGCCCATGCAACATTGACCGGTGGCCTGCTAGTAGATATACAATCTGCACCTTTACGTCAACCCATCCACATACACACACATCCTTACTTGGTGACACTGTGTCTAGACCCCTACCTAGATATGTAGTGCTACTAAACTGTGTGACTTTCGTTGCACACATTACACCATCTGTAGGGTGAGGTGTGTACCAGGTCACATGTTACATGCAGAACATCCACAGACATGCACAATATGGTAATGGGGGATTCAATGTTTGTATATGGAGAATACATAGTGTTTCATACCATCATATACACATTGATTGACACATAACAGGCAGACACACATCTTAGAGATCTGGGTGTATTGTTGCTAATTAACTAGTCTGTGTGCCCAATGTGTTGCAGGTAGGCTGCACACAGCACATGTGTAACTAGGCTGTATCCTGTTATCAGTTACCTGTATGGGTGATGGTGACAGTGGCCACAAGGGAGTGGTAAGTGGGCCATATACCGGGTGTACCATAGTGTAATGACAGTGTACACAGCACCCACATCCCCCACTGGATATTGTACACACTGGAACCCATCTTGATATTCTGACATACCCAGTATCACAAATTACCCACGATGCCAAAACAATCCATTGCATATCACAACAGTGGTACCACAGGGATATGCATGTAATGTGCATGCCACAGGCATAGTAGGATGTTGCATTGCAATGCCACACCTATGGGTGACAACAACAATATCTGTACTACTGTGTGGCAATGTGTATTGTAATAGGAGTATGTGCCTTGGAATGGTGTACCCTATAGATATGCAGACATGCATACATACACACACATGGCAGACCTCAAATGGATTCCCATGCCTACCGACCCATTTGTACAACACTGTTGCGCTGGTACTGCAAGGCACATGTAGCTGTTAGGGAGAGGAGTGTAACAGGCTACATGTCATGTCCAATACAGCAGTGGCCACATCTGACTATGGCAATGGGAGTGGTGGTGGTTGTGAAGGCAGTCATGGACTTTCCAACTACAGGTGTACTAACACACAAACAATGCTAACCTCAGTAATGCACACATACACGTATTAATACTGTGGTGCATTGCTGCAGGTGGCCATAGCTGTGTACCTGGCTATTGTCTATGGAGGGAGTGGATGTGTAGGGGGTGTGTACATTGGTATCATGCCACCTGCCATGTGCCAGCAGGCAATCTTTTGACAGACATCATGTTAGTGACTGGCAGGGTGAGAGTGACATGCATCAGCCAATCCTCTGGGTGCCTTCTACACATGGCCCACAAGGTGATCCAGTTGACATATATGCAACATGTCGTACAACATGTGGTTACTGTCTGTGATGGAGACCTGCACCCAGGCATGTTCAGTTGACTGTGGTAGTGTAGTGTAGGTACCAGTGGCATGTGGCACATACAGGGTGATGTCTCTTATATGTGACAAGTAGTACACAGCTGGCCACACATGATGTCAATCAAACATAGGTTGTCTGTTCATATCCGAGCTGGAGACCTGCCATCTGCACATTTGTAGAGGGACTGACAGACACCAGTTTGGTGAGTAGCTATGCAGTAGGATGAATGTGTCAATAGATGGATGTTTGACAACAATGAGTATGTCATTACTACATGTTGTAAGCCCCCACTAACGTGCTGTACCGACAGTACTCCACAGTTACATTCCACATGTCTGAGTATCATCCAGTAGGGGATATATACGATGACAGAGCCGACACACCAGGTACATGATAGTGAGCCCTCAGAGTGCAGCTATGCTTGCAGGTGTGCTTATTGTCAGTAGTAATGTTAGCGCTGCACCCTTCCCTGGGACAGCACTATCAACAGTAGTAATGACATGTTATACTGCATGCCTGTGTGACAGCACATACCCTGGGTTGCTACCCCTGCATGTCACACATTCACATAGATAACAGTGCTGTGCAGGCCTCATATACTTGTGTGTCCCAGACATGGCACTCAATACCCTTTGCTACAGTAATGAGAGCACATAGACACATGCACTGTACATGGCAGTACATACACATATTACAGATGTCATTTCCCAGGGTTTGACATAACCTCTGTGTGGACAGTATTCCACAGAGTATAGCTGGAGGATGTCTAGACGGTCAGCATAGACCATCTGTTTGATACCTGTGATTCTTATAGTGAGTTATTTCCACTGCCTTCCCAGCTGTCGCAGCTGTCATGCGAGGTACATACCAAATGGGGCATTGTACTCTATACAGTGTGTAATGAGGGATGAGTACAGTGGGACAATCACCCCCTTTTCTCAGGATGTAAAGCCCTCAATGATGAAGTGTGCCATGTAGGAGGATTTCCTTACTGTTGTGGCTATGTGGTTAATGAAGGTGAGACCACTGTCCACCTGTGTCCCAATGTCTGTCAGCACACTGTTGGTGTTTAGTGTACTGCCACCTATGTGGTACTTCATGGGTACATGGCATGTCCAAAGGGGATAACTATAAATTACTTGCCATTAAGCTAGAGTCCATGGCTCTGGCACCAAGCATCTGTTTCTGTAAAGCCATGTTGTAGAATATCCACATAATTTGGGGATCCAATAATGGCTCCCAGTTTGCAGTCATCTGTGAACTTTGTTAGCCAGAGTTCCATAGTGTTAGCCTGTACTTCAGAGAAGTAGATGCCAGACAAAAGCTGTGCCAGGACTGACCCTGATGTACTCCAATTAGTCAATTGTCTGGAGCAGGGATATGTGTGTGTGGTATTTATATGTATATATCTACACATATATCCCCACATGTGGATATGTATATGGCCATATATGTATTTTGATATATATATATGTATATATCTACATAGATATGTGGATATATGTGCACACATATCAGTTTATCATATGTCCAGAACATGGAGTAGAGTCCTAGCTCAGTACCAATAGTCCCAACACCATAGTGCAAGGGCATATCATGGATGTATTGCGGCTATATATGTAGACTGTTGCCAGTGTCATGGGGTGTCTTAACAGACATGTTGGGTGTGGGAGGTCGCATCTACTGTAGACATGTGCACCATTGCCTACTGACAGACATACTAGGGGCAACATAGTATGGACCCACTGCTAGCACAGTAATGATGCTGTGGACTACAGCACGGATATGACCACTATATGTGGACAGCGTGGCACTTGGTGGTCAGTCCAGAAGTATACACATGTCCCCTTCATGTGAGACATGTGGAGCATGCCTCCCAATGTGGATGTTACTAGCCATGTACATGGGTATATCATCACAATACTGGGGTACATATGCCCACACAGTGTATGCGCACAGACACATGCCAGTCTGTCCAGACACTTAATACCTTGTGCTGCTGAGTTCACATAGCCACATACTACCCAGTAGAGAATGACATACCTCTGTACAGTATACCACAGCTTTGTCAGTAATACACAACAGTTATGCTGGCCTGGCAGCAGTATGTCCTGCAAATAACTGGACATAACAGCACACTAGGTATTTACAATAGGCTGCTAGGCATGTCACAAAGCACTGGACAAACTACAGGCAGACTGCCACAACTCTGGAATACATATTGTATGGGGGAATACACATGTACCTGCGATTATAGTGGGCTCGACACACAGGTCACAGCACAGCATAGCAGACACCTGTGAGTAAATGCATCCAATGGCAATGCAACCACAGCCACATATGATACACAAGGTTAACACTGGAGTGGCATGTAACATTAGATAGAACTGGATGGAGAACAATGGTCTCTACCACAGTCTGTACAGAGCCCATGTGTTGTAAGTGCAATACACGTGCAGTTGTCAATCATCCTAACCCAGGGGTCTGCAAACTATGGATCTGGAGCCACAGGTGTCTCTTCAGCCCTGCAGTAGTGGGTCCTTGTACCTGTGAGGTTTAATGGACACACACACACACACACACACACACACACACACACACACACACACACACACACACACACACACACAGAGAACCAGCCATCCCAACACAGGAAAACAGGTATGGACATATGTTAGGTATTGTTGTTATACACGTAGTTATATTATATGTAGTATAACTATATATGGGACCGTATATGCTCTGCTGTCTTCATTGGAGGAGTCAGATAGCTGTACCCCCCAGTGACATTACTTTGGTGGGTGAGGGGTCAGGATTGGCTATTTGGATAGTGAAGGCTGCAGACCCCTGCCATATGTACACTGACCATAGTACTGTACACACATACAAAGAATATCCTGGTAATGTCCTTGGACACAGCCCCTACTACACACAACATGTCCAGTAGTCTGTGATCTGACTGGCTGGTTATCAGGTATGCTGTCAATAACTAATGGTGTACACACCATATGAACCATATATATGTGGGCTTCATTTGCATAACACATGTGTGCACTTCTGCAGTCTTGAGGTCACTGTATGTAACAATGTGCTATGCCCTTGTAGGGCAGTGTATTGGGGATATGCACCACAAGTATCCCAGGGTGTTACAACATGTGAGGACCACCAGTTGTAAGCTGCCTTATGGTATGGATGTACATTACAATAAATTTCACCTTGTAAACATTGCTGGCCTACTG
>NC_056737.1:1450874732-1450907232 GCF_019279795.1 Protopterus annectens
GGCCACTCATACAAATGACAATCATTGCCTGCAACATATACCCACAGAGAGGTTATAGGAAAAACACTGTCCACAGGTTTGCAGACATGGAAACCTTTAATCGTGTACTATTACAGTTCTATATGTCATGCCATATAGCTGTTCAGACACTGACAGCTATATAAACAGAGTAATGCAACTGTGAACCAGTTACAGTAATACAGTAGCCTGGAAAGGTTCACAACTGTTACTGTCCAGGCCAAGCCATTCACATTGTACAATGGGGAAGACAAACTGGGCCACAGGATGCCAAACAATCAACAGTATGTAATGCAGGTGTATAGTTCAGCAGCCTCTGTCTACACACTGTACAAACTCAGTAGGTGGTAAAGACGTCATTTGACCACATGGGTTATAACTGCTACATAACATGGCATAACTGACACTATCACGAGCACACAGACAAACAGAACTGTTTGTATGGCAGGGGCATTAGTCCTGCATTAACCAGATCCATGTCAGTAATGTATATATAGGTGAAGTATATGGTACTGTACATCCAGATACCTTAAGGCAGCTCAGCCCTCATACCCCCACATTTTATAGCAGCCTAGGTCATTTATGGAGCTCCCCCCTAGACTCAATAATGCAGGGCCATATACCTCTGTTACATACACTGGCCTCTGGAGTGCATAAGGGCACACATGTATTCTGTAGGTGATGCCCACACATATATGGCCCCAGCCCCACCATATGTGTGGGGGATACAATAGCAGTGGACTAATGTCAGCAAAGGCAGTGTGATATACTCACAGCCCACTACAGAGCAACCACCTACAGCATGACATATGTGCAAAGCTTGGTATGTAGGTGATGGACAAAGGCTGGAATACAGGCTCATATGTGGACAGCTGTTGCCATACACTAAGCAAGGTGCTGGTGTTACAGGATAGTCAGGGAATTGAGGTTAGAAACAGACATGGATGTAGCCATGTAGCGATAACACTCAACACACACACTGCCAGTGTAATATCTGACACAGGACCTGTGTGGTGGACAGACAAGACATGATAGGCATAGTTCTGGCCAGTATGAGGATAGGCCCACAGTTGTGTGCTATGCAGACAGACTGCATTCCAAGGTAAACTCGTATGCACACTCACACCTTGTAACACCAGTACTATACAAAGCATAACACAACTCTACCCGCAGTCTGTCTGTAGTTCCTGATCCTCCTACAAATATGTGGCTGCCCTGAGTGTGCCAATTCTCCTGTAAGGGGTATTGCTACCTGCTGTTGGTAGCACTGCTGCCCACGAACAGGACGGATGTCCATCACACATGAAATGTAGAAGGACCATGCACACATGATGTGGGGATTTTTAGTAGGTGGTTGCCATGACAGTGTTAATTGGGAGTAATAAACATGTGTAATCATGTATATCTGTCGATCTGGATAAGTATATGTACATATATTTCCACCATATGTCCTGGACATGAAGTGTAGCCTAACCCCAGCCCGTATGATCCCAATGTCGTAGTTGAAGGGGATGTCAGGTACGTATAGCAGGTAGTCTAGTAGACTATTGCTACTGTCATTGGGATTGTCTTCACAGACATGGTGTGTGTGGGAGGTCACATCTGCTTATGACATGTGTGCCATTGACTACTGACAGACATCCTAAGGACATCATTGTACAGTACTGCTGCTAGCACGTAATGCCGCTGTGGACTGCAGCAGAGATATTGGCCAATATATGTAGAAAGTCTGACACTCAATACAGTCCAGAGGTATACACATAAGCCCTTAGTGCTACACATGTGTACCATGCCTGGCAATATGGCTGTAGATGGCCACATAGATGGGTATGACACATAACAACTGGTATATAATGTCCACCATAGGTTATGCATTCACACACCCCTATCTGGCCTGACACATTATGATCACTGGTACAGGGGTGCCATGGCCACATACTACCCAATAAATATTGATATACATCTACACTGCATCTCACTGCCCTGTCTGACATGCATGACTGTTAAGGGTAGCCTGGCAGTGGTACATCTGGCAATTATCTGCACGTGACATCCCACTGGGTAAGTACACTAAGCTGCTAGGCATGTAACAATGCACTGTGCAGGCTGCAGGCAGACTGGTTCAACACTGGCCTACATCTCCTATGGGGGAATGTACATGTGCCTGAATATAAAGCAGGCTAAACAGGCATGTCACAGCACAGGGTAAGATACACCTGTGTGAAAGTGCATATCTACAACCAATGTGAACACAGCCACAGCCACATATGGTTAGCTAGCATGATATTACAGTATATGGACTTTCTGTTCTAAACCATCCTCATATGTGCCACTCACAAACTGACCTTACATATACTGGCTGCTACACAGTTTGGTCTAATGGCTGTCTGTGGTATGGGATACGTGTGTGTATGGCCATACAAACATGTACACCAGTACAGTACCATACAGCGGAGCAGCATGAAACATCTGATAGGAGGGGAACTAGAACAATGACATCTACCACAGTCTTTACACAGGCTAAGGTACATATTAACAATACACACACTGCTGACATTCACCATAGGTACACAGACCTCAGTACTGTACAAACATCCACAGAATGTACAGATAATGTCATGAAATGTAACCCCCTACTGTACATAACATGTGTAGCAGTTGGCTATATCACTGGCTTGTTCTCAGATATGATGACACTAATTATGGTGTACAGCACATATGCACCACTTCATGCATGACATATGCACAAAGGTTGACAGAGGTGCGGCTGGAAGCACATACACAGGGCCAATATTGACATGTTACTGTGATAACCGCATACATTTACTGTTGTTACAGGGTTTGTTGCAACATATGTCCTATGAGGGATATGACATCAGTGACTATCACAGCTTTCACCATTTACAGACTGCAATCCTCACACTACCTTCTGCAGTCCACAGCTAGATGCTCCATGGATGACACATGAAACCAAGGACACAACACTGCCCAGGCTGCAGACAACCTTGCAGATGGGGATTCCTCATAAACATGGAAATGACATGGCAGGTATTGTGACATGTATGACAGCCATATTCATACAAACACTGTTAAACCAACATTACTCCAAATGCAGTATAGCAGCACTTGCAGTCTGTAGTCAGGTCAGGCGCATCTCCCTCCTTTTAGTTGCACTGTTTCCACAGTGTATGTTGTTAGAGGTAAACCCCAATCCATCTGAGATGCTGTTTGCCACACGACAGATCTAGTCCTGCTCACAGTGGATGAAAAGGGCCAACACCACCATGATGTTCCTAGATATTGGAGTGTGTTTCCATACAGTTGGCTATGGGAATATTACCACAGCTGTTTCACATGCGATCAGCTAAGGGAGGGCTGCAATTCATGCAGAGGCCATCAGCTGATCATGAGCATCACTTAAAATACACATGCTGCTGCCTAAGCAAAGTAGGTGTAGGTCTCCACATCCACCAGAGAGGGGGTGGAAGAGGCAGACAGAGACAAGGACATGTCAGGGAGGGGTGGGAGGGTAAAACTGAAGCATGTTTGTGTCACACACCTACCAGCACAGGGTATCAAACCCCTGACAACTATGTAGTGTTATCACAGTTTGATGCAGTTATTGGATGCACCACATGGGTTACCTGTTGTGTTGCACTCAAAACATATATGCGATGGTGAGTGACATCTGCAACAGGGATACAGTAGCTGTACGGTAGGTGACATACACATGCTTGTCCACATGAACAGGTGCCAGTGTCAACACAGCCACACTCTCACAGGGACACACACACACATTGACACACTTGGCAGGGTCAGGTGTACAACTCATCGATAGTGTGATTGCCACATCATATCACTGTGCAAGTATCACAAGCACCGCACAGGTCATACGGGGGCTGTATGGGGAAAGGGTATGAGGAGGTGTCTGACATCAGACAGCATGCTGCAGTATGCCCATGGGGGTTGTAGGGAGTGTGGATGTGAACATACACAACATGCAACATACACATAAACATACAGGGTGCCAGTACTGACATGCATGGGTGCATGTCTGCATGGGTGTGTGGTGCATGACTGTGCCAGACAGGTGTCCAAGGCTAGGCGATGGGTGTACCTTGGCATCAAGCCACATGATGATGGTCTGCATTGTGGCTCAGGGATGTAGTGTCTGCATTTGCCCACACAGGTGCTTATTGCATCCCCCATCCGGTCACCTGGGTGACTATTGTGTGGGGTCAATGCTGTGTATCTCTTGCCATGTATGTGTTCCTTAGTCCATGACATGGATGGTGTCTGGGATGTGTATACCTCCCACATGCATGTACAGTGAATTGTGGAATTGTACCTGGGGTGTCTGGCCCATGTTGTGAACACAGATTATCATCAGATGTGCCAGTCCTCCCCACCTGTGGCGGGAACTGGTAATGACCAGCAGGTTTACCCTGCACCTACATTGAGAGTATGCTAACAGTATTCCCTGGTGTCAGTGGCATCTGTCCATACAGGGCATGTTGTCAGGCATGGTATGTCTGCTGTGGGTCACATGTGATGGCACCACAGGTGGTGTAGGTTTCCATTGGGTAATATGGGGGAGGTGCACTCTCTGCACATACATGCATATTGGACAGATGGACAGGGTGACATGCCCTCTGTAGCCCACTGCTGTCACTCCATAGTTACTATCAGTGGCCAATATGCAGTGTAGTACCCACATATTGGCTGTTACCTAGGCATATGTGTGCATATGACACATGGGTTGGGAGTGTGCTCTGGGTAATACTGGGGTTGCTGACTGTGATTGCCTGGCCTTGATGTCAAATGTATGGGTATGGCTTTGCACCCCAGCCTCTCAGCCATTTCACATCTGTTATCCCTGTAAGGTGGACATTGTGATATATAGTAGGGCCACCATATAAGAAATATGCAAGACCCGCTCCACATTGGCCACAAGTATCACAATCACCTCTACACAGGATACGGATTACAAACACACACACCTGTCATGTTTGGGAGTAGAACCCCTACCTAAATAGTTTATTACACTACAGCACTATGCAGTTATAGTACGTGCCATGGATATTACTGGAGTACTGTTTCCACAATAGTGTATTTCACAATAACTGACATCAGCAGGATTGCCAAAGTAGGGCATTTGAAATTGACTGCGAGTGACTAGCCTACAATGTATTGCTCCCTACACAGACAGTGAGACACACAAAACATCCACAACTGACATGTGTGGGTATAGAACTTTTAACAGAGGTCTATATCGCACTACAGCATGGAGCTGTTATAGGAAGCACCACAGGGATTAGTAGAAAACTCTTTCCCCAAAGGTGTATTTCACAATGAATGACATCTGCAGGATTGCCAAAATAGGGCATTTGAAATGTACTGCGAGTGACTAGCCTACAGTGCATTGCTTCCTACACAGAATGTGAGACATACAAAACATCCACAACCAACATGTGTGGGTATAGAACCCCTAATAGATGTCTATATCCCACTACAGCATGAAGCTGTTATAAGACACACCATGGGGATTACTAGAGAACCCCTTCCCAAAGGTGTATTTCACAATGAATGACATCTGCAGGATTGCCAAAGTAGGGCATTTGAAATGTACTGTAAGTGACTAGCCTAAAACATATAGCTTCCTACACAGACAGTGACACACACAATACATCCAGAACTGCCATGAGTGAGGATGGAACCCTACCACGGTTCTAATTCACACTTCAGCAGTACGCAGTTACAGGACGTACTACGGATATTACGGAGTTACAACCTTCCCAGAGGTGTATTTCTAGGTGCGTGACATCAGCAGCCTTGACAAAGTTGGGTATTTGAATCGTAAGGAGTGTGAGTACCCTAAAAAGCATTGCTCTCTACACAGTCAGACATGCACACAAACACACTCACACAGTTGCCAGATTTGGGGTTGAAACTCCTACCTAACTAGTTTATCACACTACAGCAGTACGCAGATATGGGATGCGCTACAGAGATTACTGGGCCACAGCCTTCCCAGAGGTATATTTTTAGGTAGGTGACATCAGCAGCCTTGCCAAAGTTGGGTACGTGAATTGTAAGGGGTGTGAGTACCCTAAAAAGCATTGCTCTCTACACAGTCAGTAACAGACAGACACGCACACATACCCACACACACACAGTTGCCAAGTCTGGAGTTTGATCTCCTACCTAACTAGTTTATCACACTACAGCAGTACGCAGTTACAGGATGCACTACAGAGATTACTGGGCTGCAGCTTTCCCAGAGGAGTATATTTAGGTGGGTGACATCAGCAGTCTTGCCAAAGGTGGGTATATGAATTATAAGGAGTGTGAGTAACCTAAAAGACTTTGATCTCTACACAGTCAGAGACAGACACACACTCACAGTTGCCAGGTCTGGGGTTAGAACTCCTAGAACTAGTTTATCACACTGCATCAGTATGCAGTTATGGGACGCACCATGGAGATTACTGGGCTGCAACTCTCACAAAGGTGTATTTCACATTGGATGACCTCAGCAGGCTTGTCATAGTAGTGCTATGGGGTGGACGGTGTGTGCATGGGCCGTAACCCATTCATGTAGGGGTGACATGCCACATGTGGCCACACATGGGGTCATATGTCACAGGTACATGTATACAGCTACTAGATGACTACGTCCTTGTACAGTCATGTTGCACAGCTGGCACTCCTAGAACTAGTTTATCACACTACATCAGTATGCAGTTATGGGACGCACCATGGAGATTACTGGGCTGCAACTCTCACAAAGGTGTATTTCACATTGGATGACCTCAGCAGGCTTGTCATAGTAGTGCTACGGGGTGGACGGTGTGTGCATGGGCCGTAACATTCATGTAGGGGTGACATGCCACATGTGGCCACACATGGGGTCATATGTCACAGGTACATGTATACAGCTACTAGATGACTGCGTCCTTGTACAGTCATGTTGCACAGCTGGCACGTGCACCACATAGTCTGTGGTGTTGACAGGTACTGGTCACTAGTATCTGCTGTGAGTGACATCTGCACATAATGTGTTTGGGCCCTTTGGCTGTGTACTGGGTGGGACAGGCCTGGATGCCTCCTTGTCACGGTCACCCTCTTCCACACATTTATGTCCATCTACCTTTGGCTTATTATAGCTTGCTGTCCTTACATATATGTCTGTATTCCTATCCACTGTGTGTGTTAAGGCATGAGTGGTGCATACTGACATGGGTCTGCACTAGCAATAGCAACTGCTGCATATGTCTGGTCCACTGGTGTTTGCAGACGTGGCCTTCATGTGTTTAAGTGTGTGAGCATGTCCAGTATGACCTTTCAGTATGTTGATGACTGACACTGAATTAATTTCTCTAAGTGTGTGAGCATGCCCAGTAAGGTCATCTGTATTGCATGTGTGAATCATGTCCAGGTGGTTTGTACTGCAGTGCTGACCTTTGTGTTGTACACCATCAGGTAGCATGCTGTGTCTGCAGTGTATCCATTGATCATTTGGCATTGACTGTTGCAACATGTCTGCATAGTGAGGTGGAACACCTGACTATGTTTCTACACAAGATTGGGGGGGGCATACCTGACTGTTACTATATTTCTATGTAGGATGGGGGGCACACTTGACACTTGTACACATTGCTAGGACTGTACTGGCATGTCATGTACTCCGTTTCTGTCAGTAGTCTTACCTATCGTGCTGGCTAGGCCATACCAGTGTACTACAGTTCTTATCTTTTGATTACCTTCATATTAGTCTCTGACTTCCTAGCCTTCACAACTAACTTCACACTATCTGGCTTGCTGTAGTCTATCTGTGTAGGCCTGGGGGGGGGTTTACCCATAGCCCTCATTAAGAGGCCATAGTACAGCATTTGTTTGTGTTTGTCTACACCTGTCCTGCTGGCTGTGACTGTTATTGGGTATGTGACCCCCCTCCTGACAGGCATGTGTGAGTCCCTTATCTTGTGGGTGTCCCAGTATTGAGGGTGGTGCTGCAGGGCTGCCTATGATGGATGCACATAGTACACTCCATACGCATGGTTAGGCAGAGGTAGTGTAATGTTTGGCATCCCTTTTACTGTATGAGAGAGTTAGAGAGAGGTGCTATTCCCTGGGTTCCTCCCATGTCAGAGTATGTGCTATGCATTGCCTCTTTGCCAGGGCCAGGGCATACTGGACATGCCTCCTTCTGCTACTGGGGCAGGCTCAGGTTGTTGCTCCTCCGAGTCACTCTGTGCCTGTGCAGGCCTTGACATTGGTGGGGGGCTGTGTGGCCCTGCCCCATGCTACTCCTGCTGCAGCTGTTTCTGAATGATCATATTGTGTAGCATGGCACATACAAGGATGATTTGGGTACATGTAGTTGGTGAGTACTGCAAGGCTCCACCGGATGTGTTCTGGCACCAGAACCATGACTTGAGCATCCCAAACACACGCTCTAATATGATTCTTGTTTGTGCATGTGCCTCATTATGGAGTTCTTGTTCGGGTGTGTGTGTGTTTCTGATGGGTGTCATCAGCCACAGCTCCAGTGCATATCCAGCATCTCCCACTGGGTGACCATGTGGGATGTCCCAACTGGCAAATTTCTGGTACAGCTGCATTAGATGCCAGATGTGGGAATCGTGATAGCTTCCAGAGCAGCCAGCACACATGTTCAGTATTATGCCCTGGGCATCACACATGACCTGGCAGCTGATGGAGGGGAAGCCCTTGCAGTTGATGTAGACCCTACCCTGCTCACTGGGTGGTGCTTTGATGTGTATGCACCTGCAGTCTATCGCACCCACTACCTCAAGGTATTCTGCTATTTGGTGGATGAGATGCATATTGCTGGCCAATGCCTCACGGGTGATGGGAAATATATGTGCTCACCGACATGTGCTGACATGGCATCCAGGAACTGGTGGAGTACCCTGGATGCTGATGCCTGTGAAATCTTCATAATATCCCCAGTTGGCTATTTGAAGATACCTGTAGCTAGAATTCTTCGGCCTACATATACCTTGGTATCCACTGGGATGGGTTCCCCTCTGTTAGTTCTGTGTGTCGGGCATGGCCGGCACAGTGCAACAATTTGCTGAAGGAGGTCTCTGTCCACCCTATAGTGCTCCACTATCTCCAGCTCATGTTGCCCTTGGTAGATTACCCAGGGTCTGTACACTCTTCTCTGTCTCCTGACTGTGGGTTGGTCAGCAGCATTCACATCCTCCCACCCTCAGCCTCTTCCACAAGTTGTATGATAGCTTTTGCAGCCCCTAACATTTTTCTGTTGTGAGTGCTAAAGGTTCCCTGCTTGTTTACACCAATGGTGTAGAGTGTGGGAAAAACCAGAGAGGTAGGTGTTTGCATAGTTTATAGTAGTGTTTTGAGCTGGGCTGGTCTGCTGCCTGTGTAATTGGCTGGTTCCGCTACATTTCACCTGACAGCTAACCTAGTACCCCTTGATTACCTTCCTACTGCTGTTTTCCCTTCCCATTGCCTTTCTGTTTCAGCCCGGGGGCGGACCACACAATCAGTGTACTCCAATCTGCACACTGCTGCTATTTCCTGGTTTAACTTCCTTTATCTTCCTGTAGCACACCTGCTTACACTTTGTCAAAAGTGCTAGGCAGGTTAAGACACACCCCCTAGCTTAGCTGTGCTAAGCTAGGAGCAACCCCGAGCCCCAGGGCTCCAATCCACTTACAGTATGCCTGACACACCCACCCATGATGTCACCTACCTCCTAGTCTTGCAATCGGCTAGTCATACTCTTACACTGTTGGGACCTGCCTCACATGCTGGAGAAAACTGGGATTCACTATCCTTCCCCTCATTTGCATAGGATTGCCGGTTAATGCATAGTTACATGTATCACACTGAGCCTCCCCCCTTAGCAACCACTATTCACTGGCTGGGTTGTCTTTTGCCTGCCATCGACATGCATGGCAGAATACTGATTTTAGTTGGAATGCTTGTTTTAGGTTTATTTTCTTATTTTCCCACCGATCCCGTTTGTGCACCGCTGCCCTATGCTTCAACAGCCATGAGCGGCGGTAATAAAATAAAAGTTGTATTTTGTACATTTTGCATTGTTTGCAATGCCAATGGCCTTATACTTGGCCCTTGGCATGCTTCCTCAATGATATGCAGCCTTTATTTGGAACTGTCATGTCCCCGTTTTGGATTTTGCAGAACCGTACTCGGTTACTAACTGAGTACATTTCTGCATATTACGCTAGTCCTACACACCCTGATTCCAGCTTGCTGGATAGCAGATTTACCTCATTTGCATAGTTTTCACCTGCAAATGGGGTAATTTGCATACGGGGCTGAAAACGTGTAGCACTAGTGCTAGAGCGCTTGCGCAGGTCAAACTAGCAGGTACGTGGATCGCTCAGCCCCCATATTGCCAACATTACCCCTTACACTGATCATGCACATCATGCAAGCTTTTGAGAATCTGGGGGATTGTTTATTTATTTATTTATTTATTAACATATGTTTACAGGAATAACTCGGCAACATAACCCTTTTTTAGCGGAAGCCTTTGGAGAAAAGCTCCATAATTCGATATGAAAAAGACAAAGTACATGAAACAGAAAAAAGTTACAATAATTTTCCTAGAAGGATAACATATTAATACAAACAAAGCTTGTGATCAAACAGTAGCAAGGTAGGAGCTAAACATGCAGGTTTACAACAAATTGCATTCATAATCACAATTACATATAAAATTAGATTCATAGAAGATCAGTTTTAAAAATCAGTCAAATTCAATAAAGTTGCATAACAGTATCAGAACACAGTAGGGTAAAAGTTGTAGTGTGGTACAGGGCATAAACAGCACAGTAGTATAGAGAAGTTCTTAGGTAATAGTCACTTTGACTGGAGTTTGATGTAGGTAAGGAGAAAATTGCTAGGGGTAGAGGAGTTAGAGAAATTGGTTTGGGAATGTAGATTGGGAAGTATTAGGGAAAAAAGATAGCAATGTTGTAGAGATGAAGAGGAGGGTAAAGGGCAGTAGAATAAACTAGGCAGAAAGTATTTTGAGTGTGAAATATCAATAATGGTTGAAAAATAGGGAAAGGCAGAAATCCAATTGAGAAAGGCCTGTTGCATGATAAATATGATAGTTTTATAAATAACCCAAAGAGGGAAGATAAGCTGTCTAGAAAAGTGAAGGCATTGGAGTGTTAGCCTGGTGTGGAACAAGAGCAGAACCATATAGCCAGTAAGTGCTGTTTGAGTTTAAGGTTGAAAAGTTTATTATTTATCATTTTGTCCAACTTTCAGGAGGCAAGGAGTTACACAGCTGGAGTACACAGAGTCACCAGCTGAATTGTCAGATGGGATTACATGGAGAAGCAGATGGTTAATGGAGCAGAGCTGTATATTTGGGAAGTAACACTGAAGAATGTGGCTTCAGACTGGGCATTGGTCAGATTTGTTGGTGACTCTGTATGTGGTTAGTAGCTGTGAGAAGGATAAGTAGTGGGGTAATTCCAACCATGAATATTTTTAAGAGCAAGGCAATCATGTGCTTTGTAAGGCAAGTTGATGACAAATGCAGTGACTTTATTATAGTATTGTTCAAGGATGTTGTGAGGCTTGTAGGTTAATCAGGACAGGAGTTGTTTAGAAGAGTTTAGAAAGTAAAAAGGTAGAGGCAATGAGTCTTCTTGCAGAGTTTGTTAAATAAGGAGATATCTTGTACTACTGTGTTTATTTGGTGTCATCTTCCTTAATGCAGTGTTCAAGACAGAGACTGTCAATTAAAACTAAATCACACACTGCAATCAATATAAAACAAGAAGAGTTCACATCAAAATACCATATGAGAAACAATATAATTATTCCTGAAGTACTTCAGAATAGTTTGAGTTTTCCAAACAGGCAGTTTCCTTTAGTAATTAGCTGTTGTACTTTTCTAATGATTTCAGAGGGCTTTCTTGGAAACTGCAAGACAAACTGCTGTATTTAATAATATGTTGTATAAGAAAATTCTAAAATGGTATAATAATTTCTCCGGAGTTACTCAACTTGATTTTCAGAATTATATAGGCTAAAGAATATGCTTTTTGGACTCTCATAAATGCCTGCTGGTCAAAGATTAAATTCCTGTGTAATATTTTCTCTCAATCTTCAGTTATGGGTTTAACCTTTTTATGATCTTTTTTTGAAATCTATATGTTGCTTTTGCCAAGCCTCATGATTCATCATTTACTGAACTAAAAAGTGAGGTAATCACAAATATACCAGGTATGTACTTTTTGCAGACTATCTATTTCCAACACAGAAATACCTCAACCCAGTACCTTTTATACAATACTTAGAGATGTGTGGAACTGTGAGTAACTAGCTTTTAATTAAAAAGGAAAGATAATTAAATTATAGTAATTATTTCACTTCTGCTTAAATATTTAAGTTGTACTTATACTGACTTATACACATATACTTATACACACAGTGCTGCTCTCTTCCATCTGATTGCATTTTTTAGTTTGTTGTGGGACCTTAGTTTTGTATTTTAAATTAGCATTTGTGGAAATATTGTGTTTCTGTATTATTCTACACTTATGTTTCCACAAGTAAAATTACTTGTAAAAGCTATCTCGTTGTATTTTAAATACTGCTGGGCCATTGTGTTGTAGTTTGATAGTTGTGACAGAACTGTGTCATTATTATTGCATTTTTTTCCCATAAACAGTGTTACTGGTAGATTTCTGCAGTCTGGTGCTTAAAACTGTAGTAGAAGTTTAATAGTGACAGAATTGTCTCTGCTCCAGTTTGTGCTTCAGTTCTTTTATATTCTGTTTATCATTTACATGCTTAAAGTTTCATTCTGTTCCTACTCCATCCCCCACTAACAACTTAAGCTAAAGGTCCTGAAAGAGCTTCAATACTGCCTTTATTTGATTGAATGCCTTACTAATTGGTCTGTTGGTTCTTTCAATTTTTTCCTAATCCTCCCACCCTTTTGCTGTTGTTGTTTTACATGTCTGTGTCTCTGGCCTTCACCCATTATGATAATCTGATTTCCAAAATTCCTACCTCTCCTCTTTCATTGCTAATTGACTGTTGAAAAAAGTCATTTGTGTACTCTTCCCACACATTGTTTTTCATAGATCCATGAAACTGGTTGCCCACCCAGCAAATCAGTATTGCTCTGAGTAAACCTTCTCAACTACATATTATCTCCTGCTCATTTTTCTTGAGCTCAGCAAAGCTTGGAGACCTAGCCTACATACCAGAGGTGATTTACTTGTATCTAGTGCCATCCAGGCAAAGTTAAGTAACTTTGATTGCTAAATTGTACCTCTCAAAACATCTGCAGTAACTGGAAAGGCCGCAGAAATACCTCACTAAAAGAATCACAGGCCTAAAGTAGATGCCCTATGCTGACCACCTAAAAAAACTCCACCTATACTCTGTCGCATATTGCCTACTCAGAGGCGATCACTGCTTAACATACAAGGCCATGTCAAATCCAGAGCTGTTGGACATGCTACACTTAAAGAAATCCCAATCCCTCAGAGACACATGCACCAGTGATCTAAACCTTGTCATCACAATGAACAAAACATGCTTGGGGGGATAGGTTCCTGACCCAGAGACTCCCCAGGCTCTGGAACAGATTGCCCATACATGTCAAGCAGAGTGCCTCTTTGGCCCTCTTCAAAAGGAAACTTAATGATTGGATGGGAGATAGGAAATTCACCCTCGGGATCATGTCAGTCGCCCTGCTAGACAAGGGTCCAGGGAAGTAAATACTGTGTGAAGAAATAGTCAGGGAATTGTTATGGCTAGACTTTTATAGGCCCTAGGGCCGATAGCCTAATACCAACCTACGAACCTATGATCACTACTTTTTCCTGCTGTTATGTATGTATTTCACTGAAATCTTTGTAAAAAATGTGGTCTTCTTCTTACTGTTACTGCAGCAGGAACATGCTTTCAGCAAGAGAGTTGCAGTCAGTTGTTTAAGTGGATTGTGGTAGCATTTCACTTGAGGGTCACTTCTAGTAGGTGTTTACATTAGGAAGACTAGGTGTATTCATCTTGTGAATGAAGGTGTTTGCCTGGTTGATCTGATTTGGGAAATACACAAAAGAATTTATAGTGTAGTCATTTTATTGGCCACAATGCTCATTGGTTAGTTTTCAGTCTTCTTCTTGTGCTGCTATAAATTTTGTGCATTTGCATGGGTCAGCAGTGCCTTGTATAATAACAAATACCTAGAAAGCAAATTTTCCCTGCATAATGGTCCAGAAAACTGTAACCCGTAAAACAGAATATAGTTCAAATACCTTGTGTGCTGACAAGCTTAGAGCAGCTAGTCAGGCATTGAGTAGCAATACTTACATATTTAGTAGAATTCAGTATTATGTAAACATTAAAGTTGGTAGAATTTAGTACTGTTTAACATAATCTGCCCCAATAAAGCACCCTTATTAGTCTTTGTGCCAAGAAAAGCATGCTTAATAACCTTGTAGCCCTAATACACCACCCCCTTGTAGCTCACAAATCAGAGTACTGGACAGTATGGATATGAAGTTTCCTAATTTCTCTGTAGTCAGATTGATGGATATGGGCATTTTGAGATGATGTAGCAATTGCCTTATGTTTACTGACAATCACTTAATCCTTAAAGAAGCAGACACAGTATGCAAGAGGTGTACTTATAGAATGACACTGGGGGATACACTCTTACATACAATTGCACAGTGGGTTGTTGAAACCAGGCACACAACACCCACCTCACATAGCACATGACACACACAGAGATTAACATATGCTGAGGTACATAAAAGCAATCTTTCCAAACAGCAGTGATTGCCTAGACCACCAGTTGTCAAAAGCACTCAGAAACTGCCTAACACCACACATACTGACACTCTCAGTAGAGCCACAAAACATAAGTTCCTAAGGCAAGCAAACACACTTTCCAGGATTCTTGTCATAGGGGACTCCATTGTAATATATACTAATGCCCCTCTAATCAAGCTGAACAAGGGAAAGATAACTGTTAACTGCTTATCTGGAGCCAAGATCTGCCAAATCATGCACACAGTCAAGTGATTGCAACCACAGGTACCAGTATGATTCCATCATAGCCCATATAAGTGTAAATGACCTTAGATATACTTCCCTGGACTATAGGAAGATACACATTATGGACCTTTCAGACTGCATATTTCAGGCTGGTATGAGCCTACCATTGTGCAGCATATTATCATGATGATGCCACAATATGAACACAAAATGATTGATTTCAACAACTGGCTGTCTTTCTGGTGTCATTCTAAGGTGATCCCAATATTTGTCAGCTTGGAAGGACTAGGTTAACAGATACTTAGCTTTGCCAAGGATGGTCTGCACCTTTCCTCTCAAGACTTTTGAATACTGGCTAAAACTTTATCAACCCATAGTGCCTTTTTAGGCAATGCCAAACTGACAAACCCACCAACCTGGCAAAATCACCTCAAATGAACTTCCAGGTGTTATTGCAAAATGCTGGAAGCCTAAATAAAGAAACAATACACTCCCTTCAAGCCCACCTCACACTCAAGAATATAGACATCTGTGCAGTTACCAAGACATGATTTAAAGCAGCAGAGATTACCTCAGCAGCTCAAGGTTTCAGTGCCCCCCCCCATACATTTAGACCAGTAGCTGCACAGGCAAGGGCTAAAGGTGGAGGTGTCTCAACATATACCAGTAAGAAGCATGCCTCAAAGGGTGATCAAACAGGATGACATGCTAGAGTTACTCTATGTCTAGATCACCATAGACAAAATCCTGTCGATATAGTAGCCAGCTATAGGTCACGCTCCATTTCCCAAGAAGCTCACAATACATACTTGGACCTACTAGAGACACTTAGCATCCAACCTAACATCATACTTGTGGAAAACTTAAATTGTCCCTCTATAGGCTGGGAATCCTGCATGGCCTCAAATCTGCAGGCAGAGAGATTTCTGGACTTCATAAATACAAATGCCCTTGACCAAACAGTGAATACACCCACTAGAGGCTCCAGCATACTATTTATGTATTTATTTATGTATTTATTATAAAATAAATAAATAAAAGGCAAATTACCTTTTATTAAGTGATGTTTGTCAAAATTTAGTGCCCCTCCAAACCCTGAGAACACAGCAGCCTATGCTGAATTGCTCACACAAACTCTGTGCAACCATGTCAATAGCTGTACAGAGACTGCTGTACCTACCAGAAGTAAGCCCAGGATTAGCCCCAGAAACAAACTGGTCTGATGTCATTCCAAATTAAACAGGATATACAACAAAAGGAAAAAAAATGACGGCAAAAATCAGGAAGGGTAAGTCTCATAAAGATAAAAACTCTCCCATGTAAGTAAATAGGTAACTAAGAGGGCTAATTAGGTCAAGCAAAGCCAGCCTTGATGTTAAGATAGCCTCCCAGATGAAAGATAACCATAAGGTCTTCTCTTCTACAGTTATGTCAGAAACCTCAAGGTCAACACACAGCAATGTGCTGAACTTGTGGTTATTAGTGCCATATTCACCGAGCCTGGCAATATAGCAAACTTTTTAGCAGAAAAATTAATTTCCAACTTTACCCCCCTCACCCTCAACCATACCTTCAAATATAACCCCTGCAACTATAACTAGGGAGCATGTACTGGCTGCACTCACTAAAACCAATGACACAAGCCTCATTGAGCCCTGATAACATCCCAGGATGCCTCCTGAATAGTCTGAAATATGACTAATCAGGCCTCCTGAAGTCATTATTTAACTATAGTCTAAAAACAGGCTTTGTTCCAAGTGAAAAGAGGACTCTGATGGTCACTCTGCTCATTAGGGAGGACCTTCAACAGATTCTGGAAACAACAGACCCATTAGTCTGTCTTGTCTTATTTGCAAACCTATGGAGAAAGAATTATCATGGAAATTATCAACGAGGGCATAGAAGACATCCAGAGACTGGATGCATCCAAGTTTGGCTTTGTCAGAGGAAGGTCATGCCTACTGAATCTAGTAGGCTTTTTTGAAAAGATCACTAAGGCAATGGATGAGGGGGTGCATAGCGCATGCTGCATACCTATATCTGGCTAAAGCATTTGATACAATATCCCACTTGGGTATTGTCAACAAACATATGGAACTAGTTATAAACCCTTATATAACATGCTGGGTAGCTACCTGGCTCATGTATAGGACTCAGGAGGTTAGAGTCAGTGAGACCACCTCCACAAAGAGGCTACTCCTCTTTGGTATCTATTTCTCATATATCAAAGCCAATGTTATAAGCCCAGTACAGGTGATGGCAAACTGGGAGCAGTCACTGAATCCCCCCAAGGCAAGATAATCCCATAGAAAGGTCTAATACAGAAAAATGCCTGGTGTCAAAGCTATGACTAAAAAATGTAATGCCAAGAAATGCATTATAGTACCTTTTGGGAAGTTTTCCACCCCGGGTAACTACATCATGAACAAATCACTCTTAAAAGTTGATTTACTAGTCAGGGATATGGGAACTCATGTCGATAGTTACCTAGCCTTTGACCAACATGTGTCCAAGGCAGTAAGAATATCCTTCAATAATGCTCAACGTATAAGTAAGGACATGGCATGTAGGTCCGGAGAGGTCATCATAGCATTGTAGCAATTTCTCTTCAGACCCATCCTAGAGTATAATGCCCCCTTCAGTATTTACCAGACCAGACACATGCTGCAACTAGGATATCCATAAAGCCTCCTTACAAAAAGAAGACAGGGAGTAAACACAATGTCCCACTTTGTTACTCTGATCACCTCAAAGCCCTGATTCTTTACTTGGTATCATATGGACTTCTGAGAGGCATTTTTGCCTGGCATACAAGGCATCCAGGACCCTGTTTTGATAAACCTTTTGCACATCTACACAACAAACAGCATCAGCTCTACTAGATTAAAAGACATAATTTTGCTTGTGACATAAATAGGACATGTTGGAGAGATGGATATGTTTCTCAGAGAATTCCCATTCTCTGGAATCAGCTCCTCATCCATGTGAAGCAGATTTACTCCCTATCTCTACTTAAGTGAAAATTGGACCAATGAATGGGTAATCGGAAATTCACCCCTGGTCTGGCTCCTATGTCTCTAATGGACAAAGGCAATCAGTAACCCACCCCCCATATAAATCCAATTTATGGGTCACATTTGAGTTGCATGGCTAGGATTATAAGGGTCATTATTGTAGTATACACCTATGAACCTATGAAGAACATCACCATCTTCTAGTGATGTAGCTATGTCATTTAGTTTAGCATCATCAGCATAACTGATTATCCAGATCACATTGTATACTTTCATATTTGAGAAAATTAGTGCAAATAATGTAGCCTTAGGACACAGTCCTGTGGGATACTAGTGGCAATCCCAGTCAAGACAGACAGGTAACCACTACCCTGGCTTATATTGCCTATTTGTTTTACCAGTTCTTTTGGCATTGAATGGCTTGTCATGAAATACTTTTACTTTGTTAATCATTCCTTTATATGGAATATAATTGAATGCTTTTACAAAGTCAAAATACGCAGAAGGAGTACTTCAAGAAGACTCTGAAAGAAGAAAACTTGATAATAGTTGTAGTTCTCCATGCACAGACAATGACAAAAGAAGAAGGACAGCCCACCCTAGAAGACGAACAATGTGCACTTAGGCAAATGAAATTGGGGATTGTGGCAGGCTCAGATGAAGTAAAAGCAGATATGATCAAGATGTTGGGTGAGTCAGGGGAGCAATGGCTCCTAATTGTTCTCATAATGATGTGAAGAGACAAGCATATCCTAAGCAACTGGATAGTAAGCATTCTAGTGCCAGTGTATAAGAGTAAAGAGTATGTTCTCATTTGTGGGCAGTACAGAAGTTTCAAACTTCTATCACACTGCATGAACTGAGAAATGAGTATGCAGAGTAATAGAAAGCAAGATGGAATTAAGCAGTTTGAATTAAGACTGGAATGCAGAATGACAAGCCCAATGTTCACAGTGAGACAGATAGTGGGGATGAAGCTAAAAACAAATGAGTCCAACTGGATATTCCTAGACATGGGAAAAAGCACATGACTAGGTATCAGATGATTTGGACAGTTCTGTTATGGTTCAAATGCTTATAAACATTGGTAGAATTAAAGCAATTTATATACAAGGGTTTTTATGAATAACATGCTTTCATGAAGAGGTTGTCCCATGTAGGAGGCTTGGCTATCACATGATGTATAGCTCTAATTTCATTGGATAATATATTACTTTTAATGCGGAAAAGTTTTAAGAGTTTTATCTGAGGAAGGTTTTACATTTTGAAGACAAAAGTGCTTATCTCTATACTATTAAAGAACTGGACTTCCTTGTAAGTTATTGCGGACATTATTTACAGCTTGTACCCTATATCTTCCTAGTTGAGCATGCTGCATATTCCTGGTTTGTTTTCACACATTTGATTTAGTTTGTTGTGCACTATTATTTTAGTTATTTTATAAACTAAGACTTGTATTTTGCTTTATAAACATTAGTATGACACATTTCTTGAAACATTCTAAAGAATGCCTGAATTGCAGTATTATCTCTGATCCAGGATGTTAACACATTTTCAATTTTACACCTTCACTGCACAACATTATCATCTTTTTCTTAAAGTGTATTGTTACATTCCTCATACATTTGTGTTTTGCAGTTAATTTCATTGCTAGATATATCCCTGATGTTAAAAGTTGCAAGTTTGTTTGAAAACAAAACAAAGATTATGATAGGCTTTGCAATATTTTAGTTTCACTGTCAAAGTGTTTTTTTTTTACCTTATGACCATACCTGTTAAATGATAACAACTTAGTTATTGATAATGGTTTGCATACAACAGCAAAATATTCTGGGTAACCAAAATGTCATAGGTCTTTGGAGGAAAAGCTGCTTATGTATGTTATGGCTTCACCATAAGATCATCACCTGTCTCACTTTAGAATGTAGGGTGTTCCACCAGTGTGAAATAGTTGTTACAATTCTCTTACTAGGATATAAGAATCCCTTGCTACTACATTTAGCATGGAAAAACAGTAGCTTACAAACTAATGCAGGTAGTGAGACATTGTGCATTCATATTTCATGATGTTATATCAGGAGTTTTCAGATGCTAGAAATTTTTCAAGGTCTGGTAATATCAACAAAAATCACTGCAATGAATTGCACACTTTTTACATTAATCACTGTAAAATTGGATATGGTGTAAAGTAAGGAGATTACTGCCCTCACTAAGGGTTTTTGTTTATAGGTTCATAGGTATCTTCTAGGCTACTGATCCATGAGGATCTTTAGAAGCCTAGCCATATAGCCCAATGAAATGTTCTAGACCTTTTAAGTACAAATCATCCAGGGATGAGCAGAACATTTACATGTAGCACCTATCCATGAGGCACAAGGGTGCTAAACAAGGGCTGGATTTGCACTTACCCATCCATTTATCCAGATTACATTTGAATTGTGTAAGAGAAGTAATTTGCTTTATGTGGAGAGGAAGATGATGCCAAAGACATGATATTTTCTGGGATGCATATTTGTCCCTGCAGCATGTTGTATTTACATTGCAAAAGAGACAGAGATCCTTTGAGTAGTTGTTTGTACTTCCATTGGACTTTAAAATGTGCAGTATATCTGACAAGATAGGCTCTGTTGAGGTTCTGTACATGAGGTAGAAATCAAGACTCAGCAGCTTATATGACACCAAGAAAAGGAATAAGGCTTTTAGATGGTCCATTTAGTTTTTATGATTTAGACCCTTGATTTTCCTAGTGAGAAGGCATTGCGGGCATTCAAGTCAAGACAAATAGTTTGACAGTTACATATCAAGGGGGGCATTATGCTGAATGACTAGCCTTCTGAGTCTGCACTACAGTGGAACAACCACATCCCTGGACCTGGAACTGGACTCCATACTCTTAGTAATAAGCTGTGCAATGAAAAAGGACTTTCTAACAATAGTGATCTGTGGTGATCAAAGACAGTTTGACGTCTAAATAGAGAATATTGGTGGAAAGAAAGAGGTGAATTGAAGTTGGAGCAAAATTTGTCTGATAGTAGATTTGCCAAGTCCTCTGGGTCTGAGTATGTGATATCATTTACTATTAGGTCCGATCAGTGCTGGTCTTTGTTTCTAAGGTTTCTAACATAGTTAAAGAAGGTTTTGTAGTTGCCCCATGCCTGGGTGGCTATTTTTACCCCATATCTGGTTTTGGTTGATTCGATCAGAGTCCAGATTTCCCTGTTAAGTTTAGAAATAACATTTTGCTAAGTTGGATGTGGAGGAGTTCCATATCATTAGTTTGTCTAAGTAGAATGGAGTTGTAGTGCTTTTTACAGACATAGAGACTTCATCACCTTCAGTACCTTCAGCTAACATGGTGGACCTGAACATGTGGTAGACATTGAACTATGCACCATTTGAGTGTGTTCAATGGTCTTGAACCAGGTATCTGTGATGATGCATATATCAATGTTTTCCAGGGTAAGGAGTGCATGTAGGGAGTAGAGTTTTTTTTTGTTGTTAAGGCTCCTAGCATTGAGTAGCAATACCATAATGCTATCCAGATTCTATTTACTTATGCTGGAAGCTTTAGAAGGCTGACATTGCCTAAAAAGGCATTACTGGGAGTGAGAGTGGTCAGGGACTTAGGTAATATACAAATGCCTTGGGAGTAATATACAAATGCCTTAGGGGTGAAATGCAGGCCATCCTTGGGAAAATAGGTGGGATGGTTTGCTATCTCTTTTCAGGCTATTGCACCCTCTTTGAATGATACCAGAAGCTAAACCAGCTGTTAAAATCAATAATTTGTTGTATTTCAGCATCATTCCTGGTGATGACGGAATGCTGTTCAAGGCTAGGTTCATAGCAGGCCTCCAACACATTTTCTGAGAGCTTCAAAATGTGTGTTTTCATATAGCTCAGGGAGGTACATCTCAAGTAATTTTACCCAAGTGTACTGTGACTGTGCTATATGTGTACTTCAGATGCAAGGCCTGAGTGCATGTACGATGTGGTGAATCCTGGAGCTTAATAGGCAGCTGACAGCTACTGAATATTTAAAGAAGAATACATATTGGTGAGTAGGATATATAGAGGAACTTCAGGCAATGAATGCCTGTGTCTATTCAGTTTAGTCAGATGGACTGTGGGTACAAATTCTAAACAATAAATCACCTTATTTATAGCTCAGTAGAGCACACTATTCAATAACAAGACTCATGAATTTAGCCTCTGTAGCAAGTAACACTCACAATTAGCCTGAAAACCTTCTTCTGCCAGAAGAAAGATCCAGTAAAATAATTAGAGGAAAACTCACTAATTTAGCAGTAAAAACAGTGCAAGCAGTATCAGTTCACTGAATATTAAGCAATTATATCAAAGGTCACTTAGCCTGGTGAATAACTTAAATAGAGAGGCTTCACAAAATTATGTTTATTGACATCAGCGAATAAGCAAAGAGATGGAGTGAATTATGTTGCCAAATTAGCATAATAGGCAGACAACAACAGGTACTTGGGTTTAAGAACACAAGTAGATCAGTATATGCAGGGAGAAAAACTATTAAACACTTAGCTGGCTGGCCTGGAACTGTCTTAATGCAAACAGAAGTCATTAACTAGCTTAACCCACACTCACCACATATGAAAGAAACTAGGGTTTAATAACAACAGCAGCCCAGCTATTTACAAGAATTACTAATATAGCCTTAAAAACCTTAGATAAACAGATATAGACTGTTAAAATGAATGTAAAATAGATAAAAAAATGAACCCTTCACCTATCTTTGTTGCTGAATGTAATGCAACTATCTCAAACAGCAGTAGTTTAATAGAATCAGTAGTTTAAAATTGCATTTGCTATGTAAAGTGTGACAATATACTTTAAGCATACTAAAAAATAAAGATTTTACTGACAATAAAGAAATTACTATATTTTTCTGTTTTTTATTGATTGTTCTTTTACATAAGCATTCGAACAGAGGGGTATAAGTTAAAATGTGTGCTTATGTACATATGCAAGTCCTACTTAAATACCTTTGAAGGTATAGAGATTAACAGGAACTTTATAATAGTTCTATACAGCAGCAATGATGACTGATATAATAGTCACTATTTCACAGTGATCTACAAAAGTAGTGACTCATTTTAAAAATGGTGCATAGTTAAGGTACAATTTATACTGTGATATACACATGACTGATTGGGGTTTGATTATAACAGCAAGGTCTGAGTGATCAAACAGAAAAGTGAGTATATCACAGTTTAACTCATATACAGTAGCTGTGTGTCATTTCAGTTTTGTGAATATAAGCTTAGTTTAATGTATTTTAACATAACAGAGATATGGTCTTATTGACTACATTTTTGTCTGACTGCAGAATAAAGAAATAGTATTGCCATGAGATAATTTATTACTTTTTTGTGTTAAAATCATAAGAAAGTTACACTGATATTTAATTTAATTAATGAACATAGTTAAGTCTAAACTTTTCTAATGGCATCCTGTTACTGTCCTCCATAAAGTTGTGCTACTCTATTTTGTATCCAAATACCACATCCATTGACAATGGAAAATTTACATATTCATTTAGAATTGTATCTCATTTGAAATATTTACTTTTTGTAATGAGTAATATGTGCAACATTTTCTTAATGTTTTTTTGTGATGCCACCAAGAGCATGTTGTGGAGAATAACTGTTTTTATGGTTCATCCTATATATATATATATATATATATATATATATATATATATATATATATATATATATATAAATATATATATATATATATATATATATATATATATATATATATATTTACTGTGGTATGGTTGAACTGGACCCCATTGAATGATGGGATTGTCGACCTTCATTTGCGAAAACGACAATGTCGAATTCTGACATTGTTGAAATATGACTCGTCTTCGACCTCAAAAACGGGCTTTAACATGGGTCGAGATAGGAGAGAGAGAGTCGTACTTTGACAATGTCACGTTCGACATTGTCTCCGTTCAGCCTCCGGACTGAGCCCACTTCAACCTTACCATAGTAAACCTATATATATATATATATATATATATATATATATATATATATATATATATGTATACAATGGCATAATGTCATGGTATGCTGCAGCTTCAGCTACGGAAACATGATGTTGAAATTCCTAAATGAAGTAATGAATACTGAGAAAGCATGTAGTAAGTTAGATTTGGTAATGGCCTTGCTTATAGCCATGCCATTGTAGCATGCAAAGCCATGTGGGCTTGCCTTTTCTGAAATGAGACTAAAATATGAACTAAAGTCCAAGGCAAAAAATGCTGTTCAGCCTATTTATTAAAAAAAGACAATGTATGAAAATACTGCAACTGCCATTTGGTAGAATACATTTTCTTTTACCAGCCTCTTCTAATATGATGCATGAAACCTTACTGGTGTATTTTAATGTTTTGTATTGTTAGACTTATTGATGATTATCAGGTTATTATTTTTATCTATATATTAAATTTGAAAACTAGGTAAGTGAATTGGTCCACAAACCCTATAAAGTCTAAAGCCATGACTTGGACAAAATGAGACTGAGCAATAAATGGAAAATGGAAAGATTTATACAACAATATTAAAAAAAATAGTCAGAAATAGCAAGAATTAGAAAAATAAGAAAAATATACATACATTCCCCATGATTCAGTAAGGTTCCATGCAGGAATAGCTTATTCCTGCAAGGAAACGACCGTTTAAGAGCAGCACGGCAGAGCGCCATGCATAATAATGAAGGTGCTCTGTCTCTGCTCCTAAACGGACATGGAGCATGGACGAGTGCAGTGGGTTTGTCTGAAAGCAGAGCTCTCACAATACACATGCCCCTGCACTCAAGAATTGCCATTCATCAATTACAATGAGTGAGAACGCTCATAGGGGGTTGCATACCTCCCAACTGTACAGATCTTTGCAGAATGTCCAGATTTTTCACCCATGCATTTGGCCTGTACCCCATTTGTCCTGGCAAATCACTGGGATGATCTCAAGATTGAAGTTGTGAAATAATGGCATACATTTGAGTTTCAGACACCAAATCCATCAGAAACATTATATTAAAACAAATCCTGTTACTCTAGCAACTGACTTAAGTTTATAAGAGCAATATTTAAAATATGTCCCTAGTTGTACCTCATTTTGCCAAGCTTTATCCAGATATTTTGCATGAAGAGGTTGAGAGGAATGGGGGTTGCTAGGATGTCTGCCAAATGTGCAGATGCATGCAGGAATCCACAGCAGTAAGTGTAATCTGTCCCCTCTTAGAGAAAATAACACTAGGGAATTTTTTTTTATCAAACAGATTAAATTTAACCATAGATGCATAGGTTTGCCCATTGCTTAGATATGCGTACTGTAGCTTAAATAGCACATGAAGATAAATAGCAAGACACATTCAGTTGAAGCAATAGTGTAGTGGTCAGAGCATTCGCTTTGTGAGCAGTCATTCCTGGTTTGATCCTCACTGTAGTAAATTCCATTTTCCATGTGAAAGCAATATATGAACATTTTTTTTGCTGTATAACCTACTAAATAACATATATTTGTGAACTGGAGTACTGCATTAAGTGCAGATGTGAGGTGTCATTGTAATAATATGGTAAAATCCACAGATAAACACAAGTGCCCCATACAGTATACACACACATGAATCAGGGATACTAAATGAAGTTATAATGTGTAATGAATGATAAATCCATAGAGTGTCCAAATCTACCACTTTCCCAAGACCCATGTTTCATTTCTTTCTAAATTAGTGTGGGGGTAAGTGGGAGTAAGCACTTTTAAGCAGTAGTAAGTGGGTTTAAGCCTGTTTGTGCAGGGGTAAGCAATGCGCACACAGTTTAAGCAATTTTGAAGCTAACTCTCTGTAAGTGTATTTAACCGGAAGTTAGCATTGCTTACCATCGTGCAAACCCACACAAACCCACTTACAACTGCTTAAAAGTGCCTTAATCACTCTGTATCCAACAGTCCCTGTTCTGCCCAGCAACAAAATAAACAGGCCTCGCAGGTCATGAACACGGTACACTATAGTCACATCAGTTAACTAGTAAGCCATCACAGCTGCACATAACATTGAGGTATACCCAAACAGATCCTCACTATAGCAAAATCACAGTTTACATGTGAAAGGAATCTATAAACAGTTTTATGTTGTATAACCTACTAAATAAGATATATATGTGAAATGGAGTACTGCATTAAGTCTAGATGTGAGGTGTCATTGTAATAAAGTGGTGAAACCCCCCCCAGTAAACACAAGTACCCCATACAGTGTACGTACACATGAATCACGGATACTAAACAAATATATAACATGTAATGAATGATAAATCAATGCCAAACAGCAAAAAGTGTGCAAATTTAAAAATAAGCAACACTAAGCATTGCATACATCTGCTTACTAGGTGTAAGCAATGTGAAGCCCAGCTAAATCAATCTGCCCATTGGTATAACCCTTTAAGCAATGTCAACTTTAAGTAAGCAGGTTTGCTCATAGCTTAGCATTTTCAAAACCATCCAATCATGACAAAGTGCATGAAATCAGCCCTATTAAACCCCATAGGTGGGAATACATCTCATAACTGGTTGAAGCTTCCTTCTGTAGGCACTATGGCTGGTGTCAGAGAAGGATCGCGCTTCCAGGCGCAGTGCTGGGGCATCCAGGAGTCCAAGGTCATGGCAGGACTCCTGCTAAAAGACCATGAAGAGAGACTGCTGTAGAGCCAGTACCAGGGTTCCCAATATAAAGCGGAAGCCTGGGACTGTCTCATTTGTGACCTCACCAGTGCCACTGGCATCCCTCGAACTGGTGAGCAGGTCAGGCATCACTATGCCGATCTGAAAAGAGGAAGAGGGAGCACTTGGATCAGTAAATCCAAGAAGCTAGGCAGGGGGATGTCCCAGCAGTGTGCAAGTACTCATTCTACTATCTGTTTAATAATTGTCAGCTCATGTACATTATGGATAGGTATGGCTAAATATATCTCTTATGTCTTTGACAATGGCAGCAGAGCAGGCTATGCATCAGAAAGCCCATGCCTGTAGGTTGCAGAGGCTGCATCGTGAGGCAGGTTAGTAATAATCTTGCATGTACTGTTATAAGAAATAAATCTAAAAGTAGTAGAAAGTTAATTGCCAGTATAAAACCTGTATTGTGTATGGGATGTACTGAATAAACCAGACAATATGGCAGGAAGAGTTCCATATATGTAGTATGTAAATGAAAGGGTAACAGCCTGGCAATAAAGGTATAACTACTGGACTGTTTGTGTTTACTCTGGTATTATATGGTAATGTAGGGTTGCATTCTCTTAATAGTACTGTTGTATTAAGCACTGTTACCCACACTGTGCTACATAAATAAAATGTGTAGGAATGTCTGCATATGACTGTTGCAATCACAAGGTCATATTGTACAACTGAGAGAGATTTAGACAGAAAACAGTAAAAACATGCACATTATCCAAATAGTGCACCTAACTGAGATGTAAACTTTTGTATTTTTAGTACGCACAGTCATGCTTCGAATCCTGGGAGTGGTAGTAAGTTGTATGCAGAATCATACCCCTCAACTGTACAGATTTTGTCAGAAAGTTCACATAATCAGCTTACATTTCCTGACTGTCACTCTGTCCTACTGGCAAATCAATGGGATAATCCCAGAAGTTTAGGCAGCAAATAACGACATACAACTGATTGTCAGACATCATAACCATCAGAAATATATCTTTAAGAACAAACCTGTCACTCTAGCAACTCACCAAAATGTTATGAGAGTAATATGCAAAGTATGTCCCGTCTCTACCCCCATGTTGTGAAGCTATGACCAAAGTGTGTGCAGTAACAAAGTGAGACGTATGTGCATAATAATAACATTGAATCTGGTAATATGTGTGGCAACATTCAGGTAGTGTTAATAAACATTCCCTCCACAGGTCTGTCAGATAAGAACACTGTGCCTGGAAGTAAAATATTGAAATTCTAGATGGTATTGCTTAGTCTGGTATTGTATGGCATATTTAGTGTTGCAGTTTCTCTGAATAATAATGTATTACTCATCACTGTCATCCACACTGTGCTACATAATAAAACTGTCTAGGAATCCCTGTATAAGAGTGTTGTAATTACAAGGTCATATTGTAAAACCACAGGAGACTTATAGACAGAAATCACTGAAGAGATGCACAGCAACATTTAAATAGCACACTCAACTGTGATGTACACAGTTTTAATTTTAGCAGACACAACCATGGTTCGAATCCTGGGAGTGGTAGTAAGCTGTATGCAGAATCATACCCCTCAACTCTACATATTTGTTTAGAATGTCCAGATAATTGGCCCATATCTGCTGCCTGTTACCCTGTCCACCTGGCAAATCAGTGTGATGATCTCTGACAGTTAGGCAGCATTTAATGACATATGACTGACTGTCAGACTTGAGGGCTGCATAGTGCATCTAGAGGGTCAGCCTGCCCCTCCTACCCAGCTCCCAGCACAGTCACCTTCAGGGCCGTGAAGGTGCAGTGGTGACTGCCCATGGTTGATGACCTCAGACCCACTGTTTCCATTTGGGGGCTCATGGGCTTCCGACTTCCAAACACCCCGCCCCATCCAAGGTGTTTACCTACCACATGTGTCATATACAACCCCTGTATGCTGTCTTGTCTGTCAGCCTACCCAACCTATCTCCCCAAATATACCGACTCTCACTATATATATATATATATATATATATATATATATATATATATATATATATATATATATATATATACTCACATCCCACTCTCACCTTAAAAAAAAAAGAGCAATCTGTTCACAAAAAAAAAATCTCGCCCCATACATAGCTGTCCATTCCACACACGTATCCACTGGACACATGTAATCCGGTCTAATTGGCTTCACAACATGTTATTGTTGTCCTCACCCCTCTCTCAGGGGTATGAGTGTCCAAATCTACCTCCAAATCAGTGTATATGCACTGCTGTTGCTGTAGAAGAAATGAGCAGCTATGGACCTTCCCTACACCCATCCTGCACATACCTAGCTATTTTCCCTACTGCCTTTCCCTCTTTGTGCCCCTTTTTCACCACTTTCCTATCAACACTTTTTCTTTTCTTTTAAAGAAATTAGTGAGGGGGTAAAAGGGAGTAAGCACTTTTAAGCAGCAGTAAGCGGTTTTAAGCCTGTTTCCGTGGGGCTAAGCAGTGCCTACACAGGATAAGCAATTTAGAGGCTGAGTGTAAAAATATTTAACAGGAAGTTAGCATTGCTTACCATCGCACAAACCCACTTACAACTGCTTAAAAGTACCTTAATCCCTCTGTATCCAACAGCCTTTGTTCTCCCAAGCAAAAAAAAAATAAACAGCCTTTGCAAGTCTCGAACCCAGGACCCTGCACACCCTAGCCAAAGTGATTTAACACTAAGGCATGTCAGACATACATAACTTTGATGCTTTCTCAAACATATCCAGCGCAGTCATTCAACAGTACAGGAAATGTATTTATACATGGAGATGTATATATATATATATATATATATATATATATATATATATATATATATATATATATATATATTTATATATATATATATGTGTGTATGTGTGTGTGTGTGTGTGTGTGTGTATACATCTATACATATATATGTCTACATATATATGTATATATATATATATATATATATATATATATATGTCTATATATATATATATATATATATATATATATATATATATATATATATATATATATATATATATATATAGAACACAGCAAATACATATATGACCAAAGAGGCACTGTTAATGGGGGTGAGGGGCCCAATCTAAGTACCTCTTATAAATATTGATATCATCCCCTTCCCCACAGCCAAACAGATCTGCCTTGCAACACATTACGAGCACTTGCAAGTCCCATACCCAGGACCCTACACAACATAGCCACAAGAAGTTAACAGTAATCCATCCCAACTGTATGATGTCAGGATGTTATCAATAACATATCATGCAGTACAGTCTGGCTACCATAGGGAATGTACAATGTGGAAGCAGTAAACATTTCAATAATACATATGCACACACACACATATATATATGCAGATATATATATTTATATATATATATATATATATATATATATATATATATATATATATATATATATATATATACACATATATATACATATATATACATATATATGTATATACACATACAGACCCATATATATATATATATATATATATATATATATATATATATATATATATATATATATATATTACTACGTATAGATATGTATAGGAAGATACATATTTAGAGGGTGCACAGCATATCGAACAGCCAGTATTCCTACAGTTGCCACCTTTTAAAATGGACAGTGTATGATTCTCTCATAGAAAAGACAATTATTGCATGAAACATATACCCACAGAGAAGTCAAAGGATATGACACCACACACAGGTTTGCATACATAAGAAATGTTTATTTGCGTTCTATTACAGTTGTATATGCCATGTCATATAGCTGTTAGGTGTTTGAAATACATGCTAACTGAGTAATGCAAAGCAAAACATTGTATACAGTAATCTGAAAGCACAACATATGTTGCTGTCCAGGCCAAGGCTTCAAGTAGTACAAACGTAAAGAAACACTGGGCCAGAAGATAATCAATCAAGTAATGCAGATGTAGTCCAGCAGCCTCCAATTACACTCTATACTCAACCCCTAGGGGAAAAGAATTAAACTGTCACAATGAAGATGTATCTGTTACATAACAATGATTAACTTAAAACATCACCATCACACTGACAAACCCAACAGTCTGTATGACAGTAAGCACTAGCCCACCAATGTTCCCATGGTGAAATATATGAAAATTTACAGCCATATACTTTAAGGTGTCTTACTACTGATATCCCTCACGTGTTGTAACAGACTAGGTTATATATGGTGCATACCCCTCCCTCATAGAATGACTTACAGGAGCATATAACAGTATTACATACACTGACCTCTGGACTGCACAAGGGCACACATGTTTTGTCCAGCTGTAGCCTACATATATATGGACCCTACCCCACAATATGTGTGGGGACCACAACATCACTGGAAAGGTGGCAGGATTGGCAGCACAACATAATCATTGGCCACTACTTAACCTCTTACTGCATGACATATGGACAAATCCTGATATATAGGTGGAGGACAGAGGCTGGAACACAAGGCCATAATTGCAATATTGTTGTTATACACTGAGAAAGTTCCTGGTGTTACAGGATTGGTTGCAACATACCCTTAGTGAAGAATATGAAGTCAGAAACACAAATGGATGTAGTCATGTATTGATAGCACTCAAAAATGCCAGTGATATATCTGAAACAAGACCTGTGTGGTGGACAGACAAAACATAACAGCCAATCCTTTGGCCATCATGTGGACAGGTCCACAGTTGAGAGCTATGCAGACAGACTGCATTCCATGCTAAACTAGTATGTACACACAAACCTTGTAACACTAGTGGTATACAATGCATATACTAACACTACTCACACTGTCTATAGGTCTGGAGCCTTATACAAATATGTAGTTATCCTGTGTCTGCAAGTCCTCTTGTAAGAGGTATTGCTACCTGCTGTCTGTAACACTGCTGCTCACACACAGGAAGGATGTCCTCCATACAGGAAAGGTAAAAGGACCACCCCCACATGATATAGCAATTTATAGTAGTGGGTTGCCATGACAGTGGTAATTGGAAGTACTACACAGCAGGTTGCATGCAGGTAGCAAGTGGTGGATACTGATTGGTGCAGAGGCCATCACCTGATCATGTGCATCACCTGCAAAATCCATGCTGCAATCTATTCAAAGCAGCTCAATCCATGTAGTGGAGAGAGACAGAGACAGAGAGAGAGAGAGAGAGAGAGAGAGAAAGAAAACAAAGAAACAAACAAACATCCATCCAGTAAATATAAAGTAGTTCAAAAACTGAACCTACAGACATCCCAAGTTGACCAAGGGGACACAGCAAACTATATCCAGAAGAGACAACTATCCCACAACAGGTATGTGAAGCATAAATGCATGTAATTGAATGTAGTACTTGGTCCATAATTAAGAGATAGATGATGTGGGATGATTTATATGTACCATCCGGTGTTGTTCTAATGATGCCCAGCTGAACAACTGCTATGGACAATAGTGTCTGCCCCTGTGGGCAGTGGGCCATACCTGTCAACTGTGCAGATCAGCACTGAATGACAAGATGTAAGCCATCATAGTGTGTGTTGTGTACTGCAAGACAATAGCTGGTGGTGGAAGTGATGCTGTTATGATGGACACATGAGTTTTAGAGCCCACCACTTGCAGGACAGTCATGTTA
>NC_056737.1:1450912232-1450919732 GCF_019279795.1 Protopterus annectens
ACCTGTGTTGGCAATTGCCTGGACTCTGCATAGGTGTGGCCCATGGGTTAGGGTAATCAGATAGGACAGTTGTACCACAGGAAACATCAGCCAGGCCTCTCTACAGGTAGCATATGCATAACAGCAAAGGTCCCCAAAAGGCATGCATTGTAATGTGTACTGCTGTACAAAGACCCCATTAGAAAACTACAGACAGTATCAATTAAGATACATGTGCTGCACAACCAACACCTCACCCCACCTCTGGCCCACCATCCCCATCTGTATCTTGCCAGTGCCAGTGTACACCTGTATGTTTGCCATTCATTAGCAGGGACTAGGCCGGTATACATGGTGTTCATAATTTGGGACACCGCAAAATGGCACTCATGTATTGGCCATAGTTGTCAAGCATCTGCAAAAAGAGGGTGGGGAGGAGGTGTCATTGTGAAACACAACAGTGCACTGAAGCAGAGATCCAAAGCTCAATAAGAATGGCTGTATCTGCACATGGTGAAGGTCAGGAATTGTGGCAGACATAATCCTGACTCCACAGCAATAGTGATGGCACTGCGTAACCTCCAAGGGATGTGCACATGAGTTGACCTTGCAATCATGCAGAGTTGGGGGACAATTGTAGGTCAGAGTGACCAAATACTGGCAAATGCAGATGGCCCATGCTAGTATACGCATTCCAGGAATAGTGACTGCTGTAGTACACATAACAGTAGGTGTAAAAAACCATCATGATAAGGGCGTTCACACATATGCACCTACAAATTGTATGCATCTCAATCAGCATCTGCACAACTAATACATCTGTTTGACACTGCATTTGATTGCACAGGTCATATGTCACATATCAGGTTCATGTAATGTTAACATATGCAGTAATGTGGCCTGATGGCATATCAAGGAAGAGGGTGTCATATCAATAAGGGTGTGTACACTCCCCATAGCCATGGTAAGGTTTGAAGGTTGTCAGTGTAATTGTATTTTATTGGCCATACATGCACCACTGATGATGTGATCTGTAAATCAGACATCAGGCATTCACAAATGACATCTGTCCACATATCATCCCAGGTATGTGTTGGACAAACACATAGGAGCTGTGAGCAGCAGAGCAAACATAACTGGCACACATATACACATTCAGCAATGGTGTGTACACCTGTGAGGTATGGTGCACAGTATATGCCAGGGTGCCCAACAGGTGCACAGCAATACTGTGTACATGATTGCAGTGTATTCCAGGGGAAGGGGCATCACCTACTAACACAACCCATGCATCATAGAGATGTATAATGTTCCTAGCAGGGATTGACTATAGCTGCAATGCCTTCTTTTGAGTGCCATATATCATGCATGTTGACAGATGGGTAATGAGAGGTCTGTGCGTGATATCTTTATGCAACCTCACCTGTAACTGTGTGTGTGTGTGTGTGTGTGTGTGTGTGTGTGTGTGTGTGTGTGTGTGTGTGTGGATGTCTGTCGGGGGTGGCTAATCTGTCTGTAAGTGCTATCTGGTTGAGTGGAGGGGGTTGATGTATTTAGAATGCATGCGTATATGTGTGTGTGTTTGTGTGTGTCCATGTATGCACATGTGTGAGTGTGGGGTTGTTCATACCTCTCAACTTCCCTTTGAAATTGTGCAGTACATGGACATGGACAGACACATGAGACACCAGGAATACTTCTCTGACATGTAATCTCAGGACAGCTAATAGTATAATAACATCTGCAGCATGAAACATGCATTGGGAGGGAAAACTAGACATCAGGGATACTGTTTTAATTGCAATCAGCAAAAAGGTGAAAGAATACCCAGGTATGCAGCACTAAAGATGCATTGGGGAATTACTAGACAACACCAGAGAGTGTTTCCAAATATTACTGTAGTCCACATAAAAAGTTAATAGAGCAACAGATCTTGCATCTACTGAACAATAGTTATGTATGACACTCCAGTGCATGACATTACTGAGTGGCTGTAGTAGCCCATAACATATGGGGGCCATGCTCAAGACGTCTGAACAAAACTAGGGTGAACACTGGATGACATCAGGGAATCTGAAAAAAATTACTCTAATCAAGTTAAATAGGTAATGGAGTAACAGGTCATGTTTTGTGATCACTGTTCTATGCAATTATAAGAATGATACATTAATGATTGGTATTATTGACTGTAATTATTCAAGACTGATGCAGGATGGGGAAATTAAGGGAAAAAACTAGGGACATTCTGTAAACTCAGGGACAGGTAAGTAGTATGGTGGAAAGTCAGGGTGAGTGTGTGTGTGTGTGTGTGTGTGTGTGTGTGTGTGTGTGTGTGGGTGTGTGTGTGTGTGTACTGTTAAGCAATGATGTACAGGACTTAAAGTGTGTTTCTTGTTTTCCCCTCACAGGTGGTGAGGTGGGTCAGGGTCCCTCCTGCAGGCAATCTGATGTTGGTCTCCATACAGACACTGAAAATGATGATAGGTGTGTTGAGGCAAAGGTGGGGTTGTCAGGGGCTGAAGCTGCACCATCATTTGACATCCCACTGTTATCCATCCCATCCCCACACACAGTCACAATGCCTATACATACCCCATCATCAGTGGCCATAGCTGAGGGACAGTTGGCGGTTGGTGTCATGGGACAGGATAGTGTGGTATCTGTGGCACGTGTGTCTGGACAGAGCAGCCATAGCCAGATGTCCAGCAGGGTAACACATAGGCAGATGTACAGGGGTGCTCGTTTAAAGGCTGCTGGTCATCATGCCTCTGGCAGAAGCCTCACATCTGGTACCACCAGACGCATGTTTCATGCCATCATGAAGGCGCAGGCATGTATAGAATGGTACACCAGACAGGCTCTGAGGCTGCGGAGGGCAACTCATTCAGCTGTTACTGACATCTGTGATCTTTCAGGTGCACTCCGTTATTTTTCAGAGGTCATGGATAGATGTTGGGTGAGATGCTGGGAATCCTCGACCATGGAATTTCCATGCTCTAGTATATGGTGGGAGTGGTTCGATGGCCTCGTGGACGTAGGCCAGCAACACCAACAGCTGGAGGTCGACATGGACGTGCCAAAACACAGAGCTGCTCCCGTAGTGGTAGTACCAGCCCCAGCACTGTAGGGGGGGCTCTGTCTATACCACACCCCAGCAGGCCACGTGCACATGGCCCTGGCCAGTCCTAGGAGGGACCCAGATCCAGCAGACATATGTCATCATCAGGGGAGAGTACCATATCGTGGCTTGTACCTGGTGGTGCCTGTGGAACCCCTGGCAGGCACAGTTCTCATGTTCATGGCTGAAGACGGTGAACTGCACACCCTGCCAGTTACAGTCTGCAGCTGTCCAACAAACACCTGTATAGGGCAGCCACATGGCAGAACTGTGTGCATGCATACTCACACACAATACAAACACAGCGAGGGAAACCCCATACCTACACACACCATATCACCACAGCCAAATTAATAATTAAAGCCCCTCACTTACACACATGGTGTCAAACATATGGCTCAGCCTAGGTCTCTGGCAAACTAACAACACATCCTGTGCATATGATGATACCTGTGCCACATTCCTGTCATCCATAACATCAATGCAGGGACAGGCTAATATTGTTCTGATGCACAGGGTGACTGTACTATAGTGTACCAATGTAATGCTGTATAACATGTCAGCAGTAAAGTTTAATGCTTACATGTCAGGAAGTGTAGCTGTCCAGCCATGATGCATTATAGCTGTTATTAACACTGAGTGATTGTGGTCTCCATAATGTATTCCGTGTGTGTTGTAGGCATCCATGTGTCAGCAGGAGGATGGCCTGCTGTTGTATCCTACAAGGGGTATGGCACTGTGGTGACACCTTGGCTGTGCCATATCCTGGGTAAAGGTGAACACATGTCACTGGTCTGTATAACAGTTACTGCATGTAACACATGGCCGATAGGTTTGGGGGTGGTGTATACAGGTGAGTGCATGGTGGTTGCTGTCAGCAGCCATTTTACAGTGGACAATGGTAAGTGTACTGGGTTGTACACACCACATGTTTGTGTATAACACACACAGAGGCTTTGGTGTTGATGCAATACACAGAGAATGCTGTACACATGGATGTATGTACCTGTGCAAGGAACCCATTGTAGCCTATGTAATTCCACCAAGACAGAATAGGCACAACAACACATTGGGAAATAAGCAGTCTGCTCATTTAATATCATTGACGATGGTACTGGCAATGTATATGTCGCCTTCCCCAATGTAGTGCAATCCTCAACTCGGTAAACATAGGTGTGCTGGTGTGGGTGGCATATCCCTACCCTTTGGAGGGTGAGAGATGCTGTAGAACCACAGACAGTGTAATAGACAACTACTTAACCTGAGATGGTATCCTTTAAGCCCACTGGGCCAGTGGATACCATATCCCACAATGCCGAATCCTTCACAAATGCTTTCTATGGACATCTCCAAGAATGCATGGATCATGCAATCCCAAATAAATCCAAGTCCCTCTCCACCAAAGGCAAGTGTCCTGTCTGGTGGACGTCAGCCATTAACAAATTGTATAACAAAAGAAGGAAGTTACTGCACGACAGAGCAAAATCCCATAAAGGGAAGACATCTCTGATCAACACTAGCAGAAAACTACGTTCTCTCATAAAAACATCCAAGGCCAACTTTGAGAGAAAAATCGCTAAGGACACTAAAGATAACCACAAAGCCTTCTTCAGCTATGTTAGAAACCTGGTGAAACCCTCAGATATGCTCAGAGTTAGTTCACAACAACAAAAAATACACTGAACCCACAGATATTGCCAACATTCTGGCTGACAGGTTCAGTGCAAATTTCTCCCCTCCCTCACCCCCAAAAGAAGAAATACTTATCCCAGCCGAATGTAATCTCCCTGTCATCTCAGATGTCCAAGTGAGAACCGCCCAAAACAAAGCTAAAAACACAGCATCAATGGGACCTGACGGTATCCCGGGTTGCGTGCTACATGAACTCCAAGAGGAGCTAAACCCGCACATAAAAATGCTATTTAACCTTAGCCTTTCTACAGGATATGTACCTGAACACTGGCGTACAGCAACAGTGGTCCCACTCTACAAAGGGGGTACCTCTACAGACCCTGGGAACTACCACCCCATAAGCTTAACCAGCCTGGTCTGCAAAGCTATGGAAAGAATCATTATGGAACTCATAAACAGAGACATAGGGGACCTACAGACACTTGACCCCACCCAGTTCGGCTTTGTAAAGGGCAGATCCTGCCTTTTGAACCTGGTTGACTTTTTCAAAACAGTCACTAGAGCCATTGATGAGGGCAAAGCAGTCCATACAGCCTACCTGGACTTGGCTAAGGCCTTCGACACAATACCCCACTCAGGCATCATAGATAAGCTCAACAGCTTAAACGTAAACCCTTATGTCACTAAATGGGTTGCAAACTGGCTAAAGGACAGAACCCATAAAGTTAAAATCGCTGGAGCAATGTCAGACTCAAAGCCAGTCACAAGTGGTGTCCCACAGGGATCTGTCCTGGGACCCCTCTTGTTCGGCATTTATTTCTCAGATGTTAAAGCAAACATGGGAGGGTTGTGGCTGACAAAGTTCGCAGATGACTGCAAACTGGGCGCCATAGTCGATACACCAGTGGACACATACATCCTACAAAAAGGACTCACAGAAATAGACAACTGGTGCGGGAGTCATGGCCTTAAACTAAATGCCAAAAAATGTATAGTCATCCCCTTTGGGAAAAACAAAGTACCCACAAATTATCACATAGACAGCAATCCACTGAGTACGGAAAAAGTAATCAGAGACCTAGGGACCCAAGTCGACAGCGACCTCTCATTTGACACCCACGTTGCCAAAGTGGTTAGAAAAACATTCTACCTTGCACACCTTATCATGAAGGGATTCACATCCAGATCCAAGGATGTCATTGTACCCCTATACTCCTCCCTCATCAGACCCATGATTGAGTACAATGCCCCATTGGGTATGTATCTCACCTGGCATTTGCAACAGCTGGAGAGACCACAAAAGTACCTCACCAAGAGGATCAAGGGTCTCCAACATATGTCGTATTCTGCCAGACTAAAGAAACTCCAGCTCTATTCAGTAGCATACCGCCTGCTCAGAGGTGATCTCTGCCTGACGTACAAGGCCATGTCCAATCAGGAACTGATGGACATGCTCCACCTCAAAAAATCCAAATCCATCAGGACCACGAGAGCTAAAGATTTAAACCTCGGCACAAGTATGAATAGGATATGCTGGAGGGATAGATTCATAACCCAGAGGTTTTCCATGCTCTGGAACAAGATCCCAGTTCATGTTAGGCAGAGCCCCTCGCTGACTCTCTTCAAGAGAAATCTTGATGAGTGGATGGGAGATCGTAGGTTTACCCCAGGGGTCACATCTGTGTCACTACTAGACAAGGGCACAGTAAACTAATTCTATTATATAAGGGGACCATCACTGTGTCACTACTAGACAGAGGCACAGTATTCTAAATTTATTCTGTACATTTTTTGTACCATTTCATGGGGTGGCAAAAGCCACATCACTATGGCTAGGCTTACAAATGCCCCAGGGCAGATAGCCTAGTACTAAACTATGAAACTATGAAACTATGAAACATGAACTGTACAAACTTACAGCCAGCTAAGTAGGGGGATACACTCAACAGTAACTGCAGTGATGGTGGCTCTGTCCACAAGAGCTATACCCAGCTATATATACCAACCCTAGTATTGCTGTACACCTATACAGTGGGGAAGAGGGCATTTACACATCTACCACTAGCTGTGATGGAATGTATTTCCACAGGATGATACCTGTGAAATGTTAGCATATGCTAGGCAGTTCTCAGACAGATGACCTCCTGGGACATGTATATTCTGTAAACGGAAGTAGATTACTTCACATACACACACACTCTTACTTGGCAACACTGGGACTGGAACCCTTACCTAGGTATGTAGTGCTACTGATGTGTGTGGCCTTAATTGCTCAGACCACACAGCTTTTATGATGAGGTGTGTTCCAGGTTACATGTTATATTAAGAACAACCCCAGGCCTGTACAGTATGGTAATGGGGGATGTACTGATTGTTTATGGACAATACATAGTGTGACATACTGTCATATACACATTGACAAACACATAACAGTCAGACACACATCTGAAACACCTGGGCTTATCAGTGCTAACTACCTTGTCAGTGTGTCCATTTTGTTACAGATAAGTTGCACACAGCACATGCATAACTGGGCTGGATAGTATTATCAGTTTCCTGTATGGTTGATGGTGACAGTGGTACTCATACAGTGGAACATGGGACATGTACCGGGGGTACCATGGTGTAAAGACAGTATACCCAGCACCCACACCCCACAGTGGATATTGTATGCACTGAAACCCATGATAACACTCTGACATACCCACCATCACACATTGACCAGGACTGGAATACAACCCCTTGTCTATCCTAAGAGTGCTACTACAGGG
>NC_056737.1:1450924732-1450957232 GCF_019279795.1 Protopterus annectens
GACTCTACTGTTGTTGCAGGCGTCCAGTGGGGAATATAGCAAAGGACCACTGTATGCAATTATTTGCCTATTGTAGGGATGGAACAGGGTGCCATGTCCTCTGTAGTCCACTGCAATCACACCATGGTTACTATCCATGGGCAATATGCAGGGAACTGCCAATATAGTGGCTGTTGCCTAGCCAAGTGTAATTGTGTATGAGACATGGGTGGAGAGTGTTCTTTGGCTAATACAAGGGTTGTCTATATTGTTCCCCAATCCATAATGTCACATGTAGGCGTATGGGTTGTCTACACCAGCCTCTCTGCTGTTTGACATCTGTTGTCCTTGTAAGGTGGACATTGTGACATATCATAGGTTCTCCATATAAGAAATCTGCAAAACCCGGCCCACAATGAATCCTGTTATTACACAATCACAGCTACCTCCACACAGAATACTGATGACAAACACACACACATAGAGTCGCACAGTTGCCATATCTGGGATTTGAACTCCTACCTAATTTGTACATAACACTACAGCATTATGCAGTTATAGCACGCACCATGGAGCTTATAGTGCTACTACTTCCCCAAAGGTGTATTTTAAGGTGAATGACATCAGCAGACTTGCCAAAGTTGGGCAATGGAAAGTGTGGTGACTGTAAATGCCCACAAAAGCATTGATCCCTAAACAGGCAAACACACACACACACACGCACACACACACACAGAGTCACACAATTGTCATGTCTGGAATTAGAACTCCTACCTAAGTAGTACATCACACTATAGCATTATGTAGTTATAGCACACACCATGGAACTTATAGGGCTACTCCTTCCCCAAAGCTGTATTTTAAGATGAATGACATCAGCAGGCTTGCCAAAGTAGGGCAATGGGGAGTGCAGTGTGTGTAAATGGGCCATGAACCATTCATCTGGAAGCACACACACACAACACTCTGTCACACACAGGTTTTCATTTAACAGGAACGTGTATACAACTGCTAGATGAATAATGATTTGTACAGTCATGTTACACAGTTATCACAAGCATCGCAGACACTATAGTGCTGAGGGATACCAGAAGCACATGTCGACAGTGATTGACATTTGCACATCATGTGGTGTTAGCCATTTGGATGTGTGCTGTGTGGGACAAGCCTCATGATGGGAAGCTCTATGTCACTGTCTGTCACTCTCTTCCACACATCTATGTATGTGTAAGTTTGGCCTATTATAGTGTGTTGTCCTTGGATATATATGTGTGTATTCCTATCTGATGTGTATGCAAAACATGACTGGTGTGCAATGTGGAGTGTGTGTACAAACATCTGCGACTGTCAGATATGTATAGTACACTTTTGTTGCCAGACATGGGCTTCATTTCTGTAAGAGTGGGGGCATGCCCAGTATGACCTTTTTGTATTTTGTTGTCTGACATGGGCTTCATTTCTCTAAGTGTGGGAGTATGACTAGTATGACCTTCTGTATTGAATGTGTAAATCCATTCCAGGTAGGTTGTACTTCAGTGCAGGCTTTTGTGTTCTACACCTACAGCTAGCAACCTGTTTCTGCAGGATATTTGTAGATTGGTTGACAATATGGGGTCACAATGGGGAAAGGATAGTGGGTTACTGTAAGTAATTGTGTCTGTGCTGCTTCTGCTACATAGTTTTGGTGTCAGCAGAGATATTCAGACATATATACTGTTTTACACTGTGATGTTTTATGTTGATAACTACTGACAGATATACATATTTGCTTACAGTAATTTCCTGGGGAACACAGGATGAATGAAGCTATGTCCAGTATTGTGGTCTGCAGCCTACATATTCTTGCACAATCATGCCATTCTGGAGGGGGAGCTGCAGACACCTGCTGATGGGTCTGTGTAAATGGTTCAGCACCTTGGTACTATGGTGGCTGAGGATCCCATGCTTGTACATCCATCAACGTGACAGTATGGCCATATCTTGCTGTGGCCATACCTCACAGCTATACAGATTCACACAGGTTACCCAGAGTCAGGGCTCATATTTCGGGTCATTATCCTTCACATCGTGGTTTAACAGCAGTTTGTAGCCACCCATTCCTGTGTTTGCAAGCAGGGATAGTATGTGCACACAGCTGAGTTTCAGACTTCACACACTCCATGGCGTCCATGCTTCTACTCCCCCCCGTTATTCTATCTTATTCCGAACATTATGCAAATGTTATCTGATAAGTATCCCTTTAGTTATCACTTCATCCCAGCAGTATTTATGGGTTGGTCCACGGTTCATGACATAGGACATGGTGGACATGCTACTGGGATTTGTCAACATGGCCTTGCATTTTGGTTCTATGGACTAGGTTATGTTGTTATTTGAGAGTCCATGAGATAAAATACATTGGCAGTACGGGTGAGACACAAGTCTTTGACAGAGGACTATACAGCATTTGGTAGTGATGCAGGCCATCTGTAGCAGTCTGGTGCAATGTGTCACTCTTACAGTCCCTGGCTGAAAGCCACTATATTCCCTTAGGGTGACAGGGTAGGTGTGCAAGGTGTTAATGTCAATAGTTTCTGTCCTTATTGATCCATTGGTGTGGATGCTGGCAGGGTGCTGCTTACAGCTAGAGACACACCTGCATGGGACACCTCTTCAGCATGCTGCATTCTGTGGTTATTCCCATACAGAGATGGGGACCATATTGTACTCATTCCCAACAGCAGGGATAAGAATTGTGAGGTACCTGTGGCTAATGGTGGGGTGAGCTGGGTGCATGTGTGCTATGGAAGCTACTTGCAGCTGACTCACAGATATATGTGGCACATTCCACTTATGCTGGCTTGTGCAGAGATATCAGCAGTTTCTCAGTACTTCATACCTGTGCCTTTTGTGGTCTGCCAGTGTTTGGCCAGACGACATCAGTATTTCATACTACACAGCCAGCTAATGTGCTGATAACCTGTATGTACAATCCCAAAGGTGTATCCATTTGACTGTAACATTTTATACACACTCTGTGTAGGGTACTTCCACCTGTCTATTATTTGTATGTCTGGGCCCACATTCATGCCATGTCCATTTTTCAGATGGTGACAGACATTATGTCTGAACAATTAGTATGGATTACAGCTGGAATGTGTCTTGCTGGGATGCATTGTGTTTGGCATTGCAGTTGTGAGAACTTGGCCCTGTCATCAACAACACTGGCCATTGGCCACCAGGATACAACCCACCATGCCTACATGCTGACCACTTTCGCACAATATATAACACATACTAACCTAACACACACAACCCTGCATATTGTACACGTGCTACAATCTATCCTGCTACTTTGGCCAGTTCAGGTAATCTGTGTTCCACTGTTATTATACCTACCCATACATGTTATTACATTTCTACATAGGCTTGTGGGGGGGGGGGCACACCTGACAACTGTACACATTTGCTATGACTGTACTGGTATTTCAGGTACTCCATTTCATTCTGTATTCTGACCTATCATGCAGACTAGAGGCATATCAGTGTACTACAGTTCTTAGGTTTTATTGACCTACATTTCAGTTTTAGACTTCTTACCCTTTAGAACTAACATACCACTGCCTGACCTGTTGTAGTCTGTCTGAGTAGGCCTGGAGGGGGGCTGTTCTCCATAGCCATCAATCAGAGGCCTTAGCACAACCTTTTGTTGTGTTTGTCTACACCTGTCCTGCTGGCTGAGACTGTTATTGGGTATGTGAGCCTCACTGACATGCATGTGTGTCCTATGGACACACATTTGGCCCACCACATGTCCTGCAGTGGGTTTTGTCACCTTGTCTAGTACAGTCTGCTATGCTGACACCAGTATTTGTTAAGGATTTCATGCTGCCAATATAGGTGTCTACTATCTGCTGGCATCCCATTCAGCCACCCAAATCCCTAACATGCTCACATCCATACCATAGACACAGGTAGCAAAACATACTACTCCGTTCAGCAATTGATAGTGAGCATGACTTACCTTGTGGCTGTGCCAGTATTGAGGATGGTGCTGGAGGGCTGACTATGTTGGATGCACATAGTACACTCCCTATACATGGTTAAGCACAGGTAGTGTCATGCTTGGCATCCCTTTTACTGTATGTGCAAGTCAGAGTGAGGTGTTATTCCCTGGGTTCCTACCGTGTCAGTGTATGTGCTATGTGTTACCTCTTTTCCAAGTCCTGAGCATACTGGGCATGCCTCCTTCTGCTTACTGGGGCAGGATCAGGTTGTTCCTCCTCCGAGTCACTCAGTGCCTCTGCAGGCTTTGGCAATGGTGGGGGGCTGTGTGGCTCTGCCCCATGCTGTTCTTGCTGGAGCTGTTTCCACAGGATCATATTGTGTAGCATGGCACATACAATAACAATTTGGGTACATGTAGCTGGTGAGTACTGCAAGGCTCCATCGGATATGTCCAGGCACCGGAACCATGACTTGAGCATCCCAAACACATGCTCTGTTATGATTCTGGTCTGTGCTTGTGCCTCATTATGGAGTTCATGTTCAGGTGTGTGTGTATTTCTGATGGGTGTCATCAGCTACGGCTCCATTGCGTAACTAGCATCCTCCCACTAGGTGGCCATATGGGATGTCCCCACTGGCAAATCTCTGGTACAGCTGCATCATATGCCAGATGTGGGAGTTGTGATAGCTTCCAGGGCTGCCAGCACACACATTCATTATAATGCCTTGGGCATTGCACACGACCTGGCAGTTGATGGGGGGAAGCCCTTGCGGTTTATGTAGACTTTACCCCGCTTGCCGGGTGGTGCTTTGATGTGTATGTGCATGCCATCTATAGCACTCACTACCTCAGGGTATTCTGCTATTTGGTGGATGAGATGCATATTGCTGGTCAAAGCCTCACAGGTATTGAGGAAATATATGTGTTCACCGGCACGTGCTGACATGGCATCCAGGAACTGGTGGAGTACCCTGGACGCTGATGCCTGTGAGATCCCCATGACATCCACAGTTGGCCTTTGGAAGGTACCTGTGGCTCGTATTCTTAAGCCTACACATACCTTGGTGTCCATTGGGATGGGTTCTTCTCTGTTAGTTCTGTGTGTGAGGCGTGGCTGGCACAGCTCTACAATTTGCTGTAGGAGGTCCCTGTCCACCCTATAGTGCTCCACTATCTCCAGCTCATGTAGCCCCTAGTAGGTTACCCTGGTTCTGTACACTCTTCTCCTTCTCCTCCTCCTCACTGTGGGTTGGTCATCAGCATTCTCATCCTCACCACCCACAGCCTCTTCCACATGTTGATTTATGAGAGCAAATGCAGTCCCTATCATTTTGTTGCTTTTGTTAGGTAAAATTTCCCTGTTTGTGTACACCAGTGGTGTAGAGATTGTGGGAAAAACAAGAGGAAAAGGTGTTTGCATAGTTTATAGTAGTGTGCTGGGCTGGGCTGCTGCTTCTGTAATTGGCTGATTCTGATACATTTTACCTGCCAGCTATGCTAGTTCTCCTTGATTACCTTTCTACTGCTGTTTTCCCTTCTCATTTCTTGTCTAAGCCCTGAGGCATGCCACACAAACCCAGTGCTTAGATGTGAATGGAGTTGCTATTTCCTGGTTTAATTTAAATTTTTTTTGTTTAAACCCAGGTCCACAGCACGCATACCCGTTTAGGCAATTTAAAGTATTCTTGGCAGCTTTAGACACACCCCCTTCCTTAGCTCTGCTAAGCTAAGGGCAAACCCCAGCCACAGAGCTCCAATAAACTTACAGTATGCCTGACACATCCCTCTATGATGTCAGCTAACTCTTAGGCTTGCACCATGGTTTTCCTGCACCTCCATGGTTGGGTGCAAGCTAGCCATGGGGAGGAAACTTTGAATCAGTATCATTCCCCTCATTTGCATAGAATTGCCTGCTAATACCTAGTTACAAGTCTGACACTGAGCCTTCCCCCTTAGCAACCACTATTCACTGGCCTTGTTGTATTCTGCCTGCCATTGACTATAATGGCAAAATTGTGTTTTTGCAGAAAAAAGCTTTTCTCAAGGTTTTACTTTTATTTTCCAGCCGATCCTTTCTGCATGCCGCTACCCTATGCTTAAATGACCGAAATCGGCCCCCAAAAAGTTATTTTTTGTTATTTTGAAACGGTTTTTCATGCCAATGGCCATATATTTGGCCTTCCACATTATATACACCCTTTATTTGGAGCTGTCATGGCTCCGTTTTGTATTTTGCAGAAATGTACTCAGTTACTAACCAAGTACATTTCTGCAGGTTACACTAATCTTGCACGGATGGCTGCCAGCTTCCTGGATCACTAATTCACCTCATTTGCATGGTTTACACCTGAAAATGGGGTAATTAACATACAGGATTTGTGTCTGTGCAGAAATAGTGCAGGAGCATTCGTTCACATCCCGGGAGCTTGTTCCTGGGTCTCTCAGTGGCCATATTGCCTCCAGCAGCTTCTGCACTATTCCTGCACACCATGCAGAGCTTGCTGAATCCTGGGGATTGTCTATCTATCTATCTGTCTGTCTATAATTATTTAAATTTACTTTGCTTAACTAAGCATTATATTAATTTTTTCTGAAGTTATGCCACCATTGTGCCTAATTTCCTTTAGAACAGAATTCCAACAGGCATGTCTTAGAATTGTAAAGGCTTTTTTCAGCAGTAATTAAGATAAAATTGCTTCTGGCTAGTATCATAACATCAGAGTTTCTGGCAGTTTAATTTCTCTAAATCTTTTGGATTTCTAATAACATGGTGGGAATGGACTCCATTCCAAAGTCAGGGTAAAACTGAAGTTCATGAAATTACTATTGCTTCAGTCTTTGATGTTTGCCAAAGGTGCTCATCTCAGCACCTGCAATGTGCCCAGAATTGACTCCTCTGCAATTAATATGGAATTACATGTATTAGTAGCATACTTAAATATGAATATGGATTTTTTTCTTCATTGCTTCTGATACTAACTGGAACTGTCTAGATATCTTTCTTCCACATTGCTCTCATTTCCGGCTGCAAATCCAGATAATTTATGACTTTGTGTCTCTCACTACATGGGACACTGTAATCAGTTTTTCATGACTATATCTGGTTTTCTCACATGTATTTTTTGAATTGTTGATAATGGGTGATCCCATATGATGTACACTTCATCATTATCTCCAATGCTTTGAGGCTCATGTTTCCAATGCATCTCAGCTACTTCTCTATTGTAGTGTTTGCACAGTCCCCAATGCAACAATCTTGCCACATGTTTGTTTATAGGTTAGCACTAGGCTACTGGCCCTAGGGCCTACACAAGCCTAGCCATAACAATTCCCTGGCTATTTCTTCCCATAGGATTTACTTCCCTGGACCGCTGTCTAGCAGGGCGACTGACAAGATCCCTGGGTGAATTTCTTATCTCCCATCCAATCATCAAGGTTCCTTTTGAAGAAGGCCAAACAGGTGTTCTGCTTGACATGTATGGGCAGTCTATTCCAGAGTCTGGGGAGTCTCTGGGTCAGGAACCTATCCCTCCAGCATGTTTTGTTCATTGTGATGACAAGGTTTAGATCCCTGGAGCATGTGTCCCTGAGGGATTGGGATTTCTTTAAGTGTAGCATGTCCAACAGCTCTGGGTTTGACATGGCCTTGTATGTTAAGCAGAGATTGTCTCTGAGTAGATGATATGCGACAGAGTATAGGTGGAGTTTTTTAGATGGTCAGCATAGGGCATCTGCTTTAGGCCTGTGATTCTTTTAGTGAGGTATTTCTACGGCCTTTCCAGTTGTTGCAGATGTCTTGAGAGGTACATACCAAATGGGGCATTGCATTCTATAATGGGTCTAATGATGGATGAGTACAGTGGGACAATGACCTCCATTTTTCTGGATGAAAAGCCCTTAGTGATGAGGTGTACCACATAGAAGGATTTCCTGACTATTGTGGTGATGTGGTTATCGAAGGTGAGACCACTGTCCATCTGTGTCCCTAAGTCTCGTATCACACTTTCAGTGTTTAGTGTACTGCCACCTATGTGGTAATTCACAGGTGCATGTTTTTTTCCCAAAGGAGATAACTATACATTTATTGGCATTGAGCTTGAGCCCATGGCTCTGGCACCAAGCATCTGTTTCTGTAAGGCCCTTTTGTAGAATATCAACATCATTTGGGGATTCAATAATGGCTCCCAGTTTGCAGTCATCTGCGAACTTTGTTAGCCAGAGTTCCTTAGTGTTGGCCTGTACTTCAGAGAAGTAGATGCCAAACAAGAGCGGTCCCAGGACTGAACCTTGAGGTACTCCACTTGTCACTTGTCTGGAGCTGGATTTGGAGTCGGCGACCTTTACAATGTGGGTTCTGTCAGTAAGACAGTTGGCAACCCATCGAGTGACATAGGGATTAATGCCCAGCTTAGTAAGTTTATCTATGTTTCCAGAGTGGGGGATGGTGTCAAAGGCCTTGGTGAGGTCCAAATAGGCTGTGTGGACCACCTTACCCTTGTCTATGGCTCTGGAGACTGATTCAAAGAAGTCAATCAGGTTCAAGAGACAAGATCGGCCCTTCACAAACCCAAACTGCATGTGGTCCAGTGTTTGAAGGTTGCCAAGGTCTTTGTTTATAAGTTCCATGATAATACGTTCCATGGCCTTGCAGATCAGGCTCATCAGACTGATGGGGGTGGTAGTTCCCAGGATCCAAGGTGGATCCCCCCTTGTGGAGTGGGATAACTGTAGCTGTGCGCCACTCAGTGGGCACAAAGCCTGAGGTGAGGCTATGATTAAACATGACACTTAGATGAGGTGCCAGTTCATTTTGTAGTTCATGTAGTACACAGCCTGATATGTCATTTGGCCCCATGGATGCTGTATTCTTAGCTTTGGAGAGTGTTTTTTATCTGTGTGGCCATTATTACCAGAATTTGGCAATCTTTTGGTATTGAGATGGGCCCTTTAGGGGGGTAAGAGGGGGGTGAAGTTTGCACTGAATCGATCTGCCAGGATATTGGCAATATCCTTGGGATCAGTATATTTAATGCCATTCTGTTGTAGCCCAGAACAGGTCTGAGCATTGCCATTTAGATTCTTGACATAGCTATAGAATGCCTTGTGGCTGTCTTTGGAATCTTTGGCAATTTTATTTTCGTAATTAGCTTTGGAGGATTTTATGAGGGATCTCAGCTTCTCACTGAGGCTGGTAAGGATGTTCTTTTTGCATCCTGGGATTTTCCTCGTTTCTGCAACAGTTTCTTCCTTTTATTGTAAAGTTTGTTTATGGCAAGGGACCACCAGATTGGCTTCCTTTTTTTGGAGGAGAGAGTCATGGTTCTATTGAGGATGGCATGATTCATGCACAAGTGGATGTGCTCGTACAGTGCCTTAGTGTAGGATTCAGCAGTTGAACTTTCAGTTCCCGTCTGCATGGGTGTCATAAAGTTTGTCACTTCTGACTTGAGAAGCATGAAGTTGGCTTTGGAGAAGTGTTTTACGGAGGTTTCCTTACTGGGGGTGGGGGTGGGATGTGGATGTCAAGGGTGATTATATTATGGTCAGACCTGACCAACGAGGGGGTGACCATCGGTGTGGAGCATTGATTTCCCATGTTGGTAATGACTAGGTCTAGGATATTGGAGCCCCTGGTGGGACTAAGGATTAGTTGATCCAGGGCTTTGGAATTTATGAATTCCAGGAACTGTTGGGCAAAGGTGTTGGTACACGAGTAGTTTTCCCAGTTAATGGCAGGATAGTTTTAATCACCCAGTATTAGGGTGTTTGGTTGAATATTAATATTTTCCGGTATGTTTAGGAAAGTGTAGTGAGAATCTTGGGGCATGGTGGGGGATCTGTAGCAAGCTACAATTTGGATTGCAGTCTTATCTAGTGTTAGTTGCACCTAGAGAATTTCAGACGCATTGTGTTGGGCAACTAGTCTGGTGTTTGTGCCTTTCAGTCAGCAAGAAGATTTGTAACTATTTCCATTTTTTTTGCAGAACCTACATTTGCCCATTTCTCTCACATGTTCAATGGACTTTGTAAACCAATGTGTATGTAGTCCATTATCGTGGGCTACCATCATCAACCATTCATCCTTTGGTTTCAACTCCCTCTTTTTACCCAGTCCTGCATCATATCCTGATCAATATGAGGTTGTTCCAGGAGATCTCTATACTTGCCACTATATTTATGATTTTTTCATATTCTTTTTCTTCTTATCTGATCCTTCTTATATTCTTTCTTTTGTTTTTTGGAACATTCAGTTGGTGTCTGATTTGTGTTCACTTCTGGTTCAATTCCCATTCCCCCCGACACTGAAATACTTCTGCTAAACTAAGAGAGATAATCTTAGACTTCCTCTACTCAAGTTTTAAAACTTTCACTATCTTTGGATCTGATGAGATTAGCAGATATGTATGCAGTTCCACAGATGTAGATGCATACATGTAATCAATTTTGAGAAGGCCCATACCTCCTTCATAGCAAGGGATATATACTCTTGGTATACACCAATTTTTATATTTCACTTGATAAGTGTGAAGTGTCTTTTTCCGTCTAACTGATCAAATAGTGTTTGGTGCCAGTCAGTCACACCAAAACTGTAAGTTAAAACAGGGAGAGCAAATTGGTTTATAGATTGGACTTTATTCCTAGATGGCGGTGCTGTTTTCAGTACTAGTTTTAGTCTTCTGAAGTATTCTTACTTTTTTTTTAATATTTGTTCATGCTGTATTGCCAAGTCTTCATCAATTCCCAAATATGTATACACTAGCACAGGAATCTGTCTATGAGCTTGAAGGGGATGTCAATGGTGTTTTGGAGAAAACAAAAAATATGCTTGCAGCTGAAATCAAATGCATTCAGAAAACCAGGACTTAACTACTATTTGTTAATTAATTTGTTAATTAAAAGTGTGTTGAATTTACATAAGCTGCCACACAAACTGTAAACGTTTTTTTAGGGAATTTTTGAGGAAATATTTTTATGTGCTAAAGGTACCAAACACACTAAAAAATAATAAAAAATGGTGTGTAGAATGTGTATAAATGCATATATGTTTAGTTACTTTAACCTCAATTCCGCTTTGATTACATTTATTACACTCTTGCATCACACCAGAGATTTAAACGGTAAATTTAAAACACATTTTTTCATGCCGCTATTACCATGAAGTATTACAATAAATTATTGGTATAATTCCCCCATTTAGCATACTGGTGCATTCTCATGCACATTCATGCACACACCTGCAAAACCTGCACACTTTTATACATTACTAGTTTTCTTCATCCACTGTTTTCTGAATTTTTATGTGTTTGTGTCATGACAGGCATTTTTTTTTGTCAAATGCAAAGCACTGACATTTTTTCTGAGCTGCAAATAACTTAGTTTTTATGTACACTAATACATATGGATGGATGCTTATTAGATATTATTACACAAGTATATATTTACATTTATAGTATTCTAATTAGATAGTGTTTATGGCTAGATAGTTATGTGCAGTTTTTCTTGTATCTGTTTAGTTAGCTCTTTTTACTTATCTACCTATGTATATGATTTTAGTTCTTGTCACAGACCTGATCAAGGCTTTATTGCATTAGTTAGCTGAAAGCAATTCCAGTTAAAAGTCAATCCCCAGCATTCAGAGTGCAGGAATAGCTTATTCCAGCATGGAAACGACCATTTAAGAGCAGCAAAGCAGCGCATCATGCATAGTAATGAAGGTGTGCTGCCTCTGCTCCTAAATGGACATGGAGCATGGACAAGTGCAGGGGGTGTGTATGAGAGCAGAGCTCTCACAATACACATGCCCCTGTATTCAATAATTGTCGTTTGGCAATGACAATGAGTGAGAATGCTCATATGGGGTTGCATACCTCCCAACTGTAGAGATCTTCGCAGAATGTCCAGATTTTTCACCCATACAGTTGCCCTGTACCCCATTTGTCCCGGGAAACACTGGGATGATTTCAGGATTGAAGTAGTTAAATAATGGCATACATTTGAGTTTCAGACACCAAATCCATCAGAAACATTATATTAAAACAAACCCTGTTACGTTACCTAAGTTTCTAAGAGCAATATTTAAAATATGTCCCTAGTTGTACCCCATTTTGTCAGGCTTAGTCCAGATATGTTGTATGAAGTGGTTGAGAGGTATGGGGGGTTGCTAGGATGTTTGCCAAATGTGCAGATGCATGCAGGAGTCCACAGAAATAAGTGTAATATGTCCCTTCCTAGAGAAAATAACAGTAGATAAATGTTTTTTTTATCAGACAGATTAAATTTAAACATAGGTGCGCGGGTTTGCCCATTGCTTAGCTATGCATACTGTAGCTTAAATAGCACAAGAAGAGAAATAGCAAGATAAGTCCGTTGAAACAGTACTGCAATAGTGTAGTGGTCAGCGCGTTTGCTTGATGAAAAGTTATTCCCAGTTCAGTCCTCATTGTAGTAAATTCCATTTTCCATATGAAAGCAATATATTAACTTTTTTGTGTATAACCTACTAAATAACATGTATTTGTGAACTGGAGTACTGCATTAAGTGCAGATTTGAGGTGTCATTGTAATAATGTGGTAAAATCCACAGATAAACACAAGTGTCCCATACAGTATATGTACACATGAATCTGGGATACTAAACAAAGGTATAATGTGTAATGAATGATAAATCCATAGAGTGTCCAAATCTACCACTTTCCCAAGACCCATGTTTCATTTCTTTCTAAATTAGTGCAGGGGTAAGTGGGAGTAAGCACTTTTAAGCAGTAGTAAGTGGGTTTAAGCCTGTTTGCTTGGGAGTAAGCAATACGCACACAGGTTAAGCAATTTTGAAGCTAACTCTCTGTAAGCATATTAAACTGGAAGTTAGCATTCTTTATTGTCGCTCAAACCCATGAAACCCTGTTTACAACTGCTTAAAAGTGCCTTAATCACTCTGTATCCAACAGCCCCTGTTCTGCCCAGCAACAAAATAAATAAACCTTGCAGGTCTTGAACCCAGGACTCTGTACACTAAAGTCACAGCCATTTACCAGTAAGCCATCACAGCTGTATATAAAGTTGAGGTATACCCAAACAAATCCTCACTATAGCAAAATCACAATTTACATGTGAAAGGAATCTATAAACAGTTTTATGTTGTATAACCTACTAAATAACATATATATGTGAACTGAAGTACTGCGTTAAGTCCAGATGTGAGGTGTCATTGTAATAAAGTGGTGAAATCCCCCAATAAACACAAGTACCCCATACAGTGTATGTACACATGAATCACGGATACCAAACAAATTTATAACATATAATGAATGATAAATCAATGCCAATCAGCAAATAGTGTGCAAATTTAAAAATAAGCAATGCTAAGCATTGCACAACTCTGCTTACTAGGTGTAAGCAATGTGTAGCCCAGATAAATTGATGTGCCCATTGGTATACCCCTTTAAGCAATGCCAACCTTAGGTAAGCAGGTTTGCCCATAGCTTAGCATTTTCAAAACCATCTAATCACTGCAAAGTGCAGGAAATTGTCCCTATTTAAACCCCACAGGTGGGAATACATATCATAACTGGTTGCAACTTCCTCCTGTAGGCACTATGGCTGGTGTCGGAGAAGGGTCACTCTTCCGAGCTCTGTGCTGAGGCATCCAGGAGTCCAAAGTCATGGCAGGACTCTTCATAAAAGACCATGAAGAGAGACTGTTGCAGGGCCAGTACCAGAGTTCCCAATATAAAGCAGAAGCCTGGGACTGTCTTGCCCGTGACCTTACCAATGCCACTGGCATCCCTCAAACTGGTGAACAGGTCAGGCATCACTATGCTGACCTGAAAGGGAGGAAGAGGGAGCTCTTGGATCAGTGGATCCAAGAAGCTAGGCAGGGTGATGTCCCAGCAGTGTGTAAGTACTCATCCTACTACCTGTTTAATAATTGTCAGCTCATGTATATTATGGATAAGTATGGCTAAATATTCCTCTTATGTCTTTGACAGCAGCAGCAGCAGAGTGGGATGTGAATCAGGAAGCCCATGCCTGTAGGCTGCAGAGGCTATGTCACAAAGTTGGTTAGTAATAACCTAGCATGTACTGTCATAAGAAATAAATCTAAAAGTAGTAGAAATATAATTGCCAGTATAAAACCTGTATTGTGTATGGGATGTACTGAATAAACCAGACATTATGGCGGGAAGACTCTCATAAAGGTTGTGTGTAAATAAAAGGGTAACAGCCTGGCAATAAAGGTCTAACTCCTGGACTGTTTGTGTTTACTTTGGTATCATATGGTAATGTAGTGTCACATTCTCTTAATAGTACTGTTGTATTAAGCACTGTTGCCAACACTGTGCTACATAAATAAAATGTGTAGGAATGTCTGTATATGACTGTTGTAATCACAAGGTCAGCCTGTACAACAGAGAGAGACTCAGATAGAAAACAGTGAAAAAATACACAACATAATCCAAATAGCACACTCAACTGAGATGTAAACTGTTGCATTTTTAGCACACACACAGCCATGGTTCGAATACCGAAAGTAGTAGTAAGCTGTATGCAGAATCATACCCCTCAACTGTACAGATATTGTCAGTAAGTTCAGATAATTGGCTTAATTTTCCTGCCTGTCACCCTGTCCCCGTGGCAAATCAGTGGGATGATCCCAGAAGTTTAGGCAACAAATAATGACATACAACTGATTGCCAGACATCATAACCATCACAAATATATATATAAGAACAAACCTGTTACTCTAGCAACTCACCAAAATATTATGATAGTAATATGCAAAGTATGTCCCATCTCTACTCTCATGTTGTGAAGCTATGACCAGAGTGTGTGCAGTAACAGAGTGAGACATATGTGCATAATAATAACATTAAATCTGGTAATATGTGTGGCAACATTCAGGTAGTGTTAACAAACATTCCCTCCACGAGTCTGTCAGATAAGAAAACTGTGCCTGAAAATAAAAGATTGAAATCCTGGAATGGTACTGTTTAGTCTGGTATTGTATGGCATTGTTAGTGTTGCAGTTTCTCTGAATATTAATGTATTACTCATCACTGTCATCCACACTGTGCTACATAATAAAACTGTCTAGGAATCCCTGTATGAGTGTTGTAATTACAAGGTCAGATTGTAAAACCACGGGAGACTTATAGACAGAAATCAGAGAAGAGATACACAGCAATATATAAATAGCACATTCAACTGTGATGTACACTGTTTTATTTTTAGCAGACACAGCCATGGTTCGAATCTTGGGAGTGGTAGTAAGCTGTATGCAGAATCATACCCCTCAACTGTACAGATTTATCCATGATGTCCAGATAATTGGCCCATATCTGCTGCCTGGTACCTTGTCCCCCTGGCAAATCAGTGTGATAATCTCTGACATTTAGGCAGCATTTAATGACATATAACTGACTGTCAGACCTGTAAATATTCAGAAAATGTATATGAAAACAAACCTGTCATTGTAGCAACTCACCAAAGATTTACGAGGGAAATTGTCAAAATATGTCCCAGTTTCAACTGCATGTTGTCAAGACTTGCCCAGAGTGTGTGCAATAAGAGATTGAAAGGTATGTGCATAACATCAACCTAGAATCTGGAAATATGTGTAGAAACAGTCAGGTAGTGTTAACAAGCAATACCTCCACAGGTGTACCAGGTAAGAGGTGTATACTGCAGGTAAAACACAGTTCACGTATATAGTTGTCTACAAACATACCACTGTCCAAACTAAGGCCATAGGGTAAGAGAAGTGTAATAATACCTGTAAGGTACAGATTACATCACTGACTAAGAACGTATTGAGAACTACAAGGATATACAAGTTGTTAATTGACATCTTTCTCTCCTCCCACCATATCTGCAGCAATAATCTAAATACACAACTCAATGAGTATGTGTACAATTAAATCTACTGTTGGGACATATGTCCTATTGTTTGCTAAATATTGAAATTTGTTTCTATGCATGTGTCATGTTGAAATACTCTCACATTGTTGGCATGCTGTCATCAGTGTACCTGCATGCTGTTGTAATGGCCACTATGGTTCCATATTTGCATGTGTTCTGTTTGCTATGCAACTGTTCCATATCTGGTGTTTTGGGTTAATGGGAATATCTATGCATGCTGTTATACCTAATCCTGTAATGTGTTGACTAATACTAACCCACATATGTTTTAAAATTGAAACACCATAGCACATTTGGGAAGGCCAGTCCCAGTGGATCCACCTCTCCCACCTCATCTTGCCCTGAAACCAGGCACCAGCACTTCTGGGGCCAACCCCAGGACTTCCTCGTCTGCTGGTGCTGCACCACCTTTGGGTGGAACTACCTCATGGGATGGGGCTTGCCCCCCCCCAAGAGCGGGCAAGGACAGGGAACTGTCACCCATCATCAGGTCTGGGGTCTGATGCGTAGAGAGCTCATCAGGGAGTTCGGAGATCAGCTATGCCAGCTTGAGGGCCACATGGTGCATCTAGACGGTCAGCCTGCCAATCCTACCCAGCCCCCAGCACAGCCACCTTCAGTGGTGACTGCCCATGGGTGGGGACCTCAGACTACTGTTTCCATTTGGGGGCTTATGGGCTTCTGACTTCCAAACACCCCTCCCCATCCAAAGTATTTACCCTCACATGTGTCATATATTGCCCCTGTATACTGTCTTGTCTGTCTTGTCTGTCATTCTACCCAACCTACCTCCCTAAATATATCTACTATCCCTCCCCAACATCCCACTTTCACCTTAAAAAAAGGGCAATCTGTTCCTAAAAACAAAAATCTCGCCCCATATATAGCTGCCCATTTCATACACATGTCCACTGGCCACATGTAATCTGGTCTAATTGGCTTCATCCTCACCCCTTTCTCTGGGGTATGAGTGTCCAAATCTACCTCCAAATTAGTGTATATGCACAGCTGTTGCTGTAAAAGAAATGGGCAGCTATGGACCTTCCCTACACCTGTCCTGCACATCCCTAGCTATTTTCACTACTGCCTTTCCCTTGTTTTGCCCCTTTTTCACCACTTTCCCATCAACCCTTTTTATTTCCTTTTAAAGAAATTAGCATGGGGGTAAGCGGGAGTAAGCACTTTTAAGCAGCAGTAAGTGGGTTTAATCCTGTTTGGGCTGGGGTAAAGAATACCTACACAGTTTAAGCAATTTAGAGGCTAACTGACTGCAAGAATATTAAACCAGAAGTTAGCATAGCTTACTGTCGCTCATACTTGCACAAACCTGCTTACAACTGCTTAAAAGTGCCTTAATCACTCTGTATCCAACAGCCCTTGTTCTGCCCAGCAACAAAATAAACAGCCTTTGAAGTCACAAACCCAGGACCCTGCACACCGTAGACAAAGTGATTTACCACTAAGTCATGGCAGATATACATAACTCTGATGTTTTCACAAGCATATCATCCAACACAGTCATTCAACAGTACAGGAAATGTATTTGTATATGTAGATGTACGTGTGTGTGTCTGTATATTTATATATATATATATATATATATATATATATATATATATATATATATCTATATATATATATATATATATATATATATATATATATAGCAATTTTATATATATATATGTAAACAGATATATATATATATATATATATATATATATATATATATATATATATATAAAACACAACAAATACACATATGACTAAAGGCACCGTTAATGGGGTGAGGGGGCCCAATCTAAGTACCTCTTGTAATTATTGATATAATCCCCTCCCCCACATCCAAACAGATCTGCATTGCAACACAGTACAAACACTTGCAAGTTCCATACCTAAGACCCTACACAACATAGCTACAAAAAGTTAACAGTAATCCATCCCACCTTTAAGATGTCAGGATGGTATCAATAACATATCATGCAGTACAGTCTGGCTACCATAAGGAATGTACAATGTGGAAGCAGTAAACATTCCAATGATACATATACACACACATACACATATATATGCAGCTATATATATATATATATATATATATATATATATATACATATATATATAGATATATATGTATATATACATACACACACCTATACATATATTACTACTTATAGATATGTATAAGGAGATACATATTTAGAGGGTGCACAGCATATTGAACAGCCAGTATTCCTACAGTTGCCGCCTTTTAAATTGGACAGTGTATGATTCTCTCATGCAGAAGACAATTATTGCATTAAACATATACCCACAGAGAAGTCAAAGGATATGACATCACACACATGTTTGTATACATAAGAAATGTTATTTGTGTACTATTATAGTTGTATATGCCATGTCATATAACTGTTAGGTGCTTGAAATACATACTAACTGAGTAATGCAACTCTCAAGCAAATCATTTTATACAGTAATCTGAAAGCATAACATGTGTTCCTGTCTAGGCCAGGCCTTCAAGTAGTACAAAAGTAAAGAAACACTGGGCCAGAAGATAACAATCAATCAACAGTAAGTAATGCAGATGTAGTTCAGCAGCCTCTAATTACACTCTGCACTCAACCCCTAGGGGGAAAGAATTAAGTTGTCACAAAGAAGATGTTTCTGTTACATAACAATGCTTAACTTAAAACATCACTATCACACTGACAAACAAAACAGTCTGTATGACAGTAAACACTAACCCACCAATGTTCCCAAGGTGAAATGTATGAAAATGTGCAGCCATATAGCTTAAGGTCTCTTACTACTGATATCCCTCACATGTTGCAACAACCTAGGTTACATATGGTGCATACCCCTCCCTCATAGAATGTCTTCTGGGGGAAATAGTGTTACATACACTGACCTCTGGATTACACAAGGGCACAACGATTTGTCCAGCTGTAGCCCACATATATATGGACCCTACCCCACAATATGTGTGGGGATCACAACATTACTGGAATGATGGCAGGAATGGCAGCATGACATAATCATAGGCCACTACTTAACCTCTTACTGCATGACGTATGGACAAATCCTGGCATATAGGTGGAGGACAGAGGCTGGAACACAGGGCCATATTTGCAATATTGCTGTTATACACTGAGAAAGTTGCTGGTGTTACAGGATTGGTTGCAACATATCCTTAGTCAGGAATATGAAGTCAGAAACACAAATGGATGTAGCCATGTACTGATAGCACTCAACAGATGGAATGCCAATGATATATCTGAGACAAGACCTGTGTGGTGAACAGACAAAACATAATAGCCAATCCTCTGGCCATCATGTGGATAAGCCCACAGTTGAGAGCCATGCAGACAGACTGCATTCCATGCTAAACTAGTATGTAGACACAAACCCTGTAAAACTAGTAGTATACAATGCATATAATAACATTAGTTACACTGTCCATAGGTCTGGAACCTTCTAGAAATATGTAGTTGGCCAGTGTCTGCAAGTCCTCTTGTAAGATGTATTGCTACCTCCTGTCTGTAACACTGCTGGCCACACACAGGAAAGATGTCCTCCATACAGGAAAGGTAAAGTGACCATGCCCACATGATTTAAAAATTTATAGTACTGGGTTGCATTGACAGTTGTAATTGGAAGTACTATGCAGCAGGCTGCATGCAGGGAGCAAGTGGTGGACACTGACTGGTGTAGAGGCCATCACCTGATCATGTGCATCACCTACAAAACCCATGCTGCAATATATTCAAAGCAGCTTAATCCATGTAGTGGAGAGAGACAGAGAGAAGGAGAGAGAGTGAAAGAAAGAAAAAAACAAACAAGCACACATCCATCCATCCAGTAAATATAAAGTAGTTCAGAAACTGAACCTACAGACATCCCAGGTTGACCAAGGGGACACAGCAAACTGTATCCAGAAGAGACAACATTCCCACAACAGGTATGTGAAGCATATATGCATGCAATTGAATGTAGTACTTCATCCATAATAATGGGATAGATGATGTGGAATGATTTATATGTGCCATCAGGTGTTGTTGTAATGATGTCCAGCTGAACAACTGCTATGGACAATAGTGTCTGTCCTTGTGGGCAGTGGGCCATACCTGTCAACTGTGCAGATCAGCACTGACTGACAAGATGTAAGCCATCATAGTGTGTGTTGTGTACTGCAAGTCATGTATATTAGTGTGGCAAATAGCTGGTGGTGGAAGTAACGCCATTATGATGGACACGTGAGTTTCAGAGCAGCCACTTGTAGGACAGTCATGTTAATGTGTAATGTAGGATGCACAAATACCATAGATGTGTAATAGGCTTACCTGCAATCTGGCCCTATATATACCCCCTAGTGTTAAGCTGTGTCCACATGTGACACCTGTCTGTGTTGTACAAAGGTGGAACAGTGCAGCTGTGCAGGAGGAAGGAGAGTTAGAGAGTGTGGACCTGATCTTTGAATGCACTATATATATATATATATATATATATATATATATATATAGATATATATATATATATATACATATATGTGTGTGTGTGTGTGTGTGTGTGTGTGTTCATAGGTAGGTACTAGGCTATTGGCCCTAGGGCCTATATAAGCCTAGCTAAATGGTACCCAGGCTTTCATCATCTAAGAAAATAATTTTCCTGTGTCCCTGTTGAGCAGAGCCACAGAAGTGATCCCCGGGGGGAATTTCCTAACTTCCATCCAATCATCCAGATTTTTCTTGAAGAGTGCTAATGTGGAGCTTTGTTTAATATAGATAGGTAGTTTGTTCCAGAGTATGGGAAGTCTCTGGGACTGGAATCTATCCCTCCAGCATGTTCTGTTTATTGTGGTGACAAGGTTTGGGTCCCTAGAGTAGCTCGGGGGGGATTGGGATTTCTTTAGGTGGAGCATGTCCAACAGCTCTGGTTTGACATAGCTTTGTATGTTAGGCAGAGATTGCCTCTGAGTAGGTGATATGCAATGGAGTAAAGCTGGAGTTTTTTTAGATGGTCTGCATAGGGCATCTGTTTGACGCCGGTAATCCACATTGTGAGGTATTTCTGCGGCCTTTCCAGTTGTTGTAGATGTCTTGTGAGGAACATACCAAAAGGGGCATTGTACTCTATAATGGGTCTAATTAGTGATGAGTAGAGGGGAACAATGACCTCTTTTTACCTGGATGCAAAATCTTTTGTGATGAGGTGTGCCATGTAGAAGGATTTCCGGACTACTGTGGCGATGTGATTATCAAAGGAGAGACTACTGTCCACCTGTGTCCCAATGTCTCTTATCACGCTTTCAGTATTAAGTAGACTATCACCTATGTGGTAGTTCATAGGTACAGAGTTTTTACCAAAAGGGATGACAATGCACTTTTTGGCATTGAGCTTGAGGCCATGGCTTTGACACCAGGCATCTGTCTCAGTTACACCCTTTTGTTGTATGTCCACATTGTTAGGTGTTTTGATTATGGCTCCTAGATTGCAGTCATCTGCGAACTTTGGTAGCCAAAGACCTTCTGCGTTAGCTTGTACTTCAGAGAAGTAGATACCAAACAGGAGAGGACCCAGGACTGAACCCTGTGGTACTGCACTTGTCACTGATCTGAAGTTGGATTTAGAGTCTGCTACTTTCACAGTGTGGGTTCTGTCAGTGAGCCAGTTGGCAATCCAGCTTGTGACATAGGGATTTATACATAGTTTAGTGAGTTTATCTATAATTCCAGAGTGGGGGATGGTGTCGAAAGCCCTGGTGAGATCTAGATAGGCTGTGTGAACCACTTTACCCTCATTTACGGCTTTGGTAACCATTTCGAGGAAGTCTGTCAGGTTTAGGAGACATGATCTGCCTTTTACAAACCCGAACTGGGTAGGGTTCAGAGTTTGGAGATTACCAATGTCATTGTTTATAACTTCCAAGATGATATGTTCCATAGCCTTGCAGACCAGGCTCGTTAGACTAATGGGGCGGTAGTTTCTGGGGTCTGTGGTGGCTCCCCCTTTGTGGAGTGGGATAACTGTTGCTGTGCGCCATTCAGTGGGCACATAGCCTGAGGTGAGGCTATGACTGAACATGGTACTTAGGTGGGGTGCCAGTTCATTCTGTAGTTCATGTAGAACACAGCCTGGGATGTCGTCAGGTCCCATGGATGCTGTGTTCTTGGCTTTCAATAGTGTGTTCTTTACCTATGCAGCCGTGATTACAGGAACTTTGCATTCTTCTGGTATAGAGATGGGCCTTTTAGGGGATGACAGGAGATAAAGTTAGCACTGAACCTATCTGCCAGGATGTTGGCAATATCAGTTGGTTCTAAATATTTATTGCCATTGTGCTGTAACTCAAAGCAGATCTGAGTGTTGCCATTGAGATTCTTGACTTAGCTATAGAATACTTTGTGGTTGTCTTTAGAGTCAGTGGCGATTTTGTTTTCATAACTAGCTTTGGGTGATTTTATGAGGGATCTCAGCTTCTTACTGAGGCTGACCAGGGAGTTTCTCCAATCATGGGATTTTACTCTTTTTTGCAACAGTTTCTTTCTTCTGTTGTAGAGTTTGTTTATGGCAGGGGACCACCAGATTGGCTTCCTTTTTTTGGAGGATAGCATCTTGGTTCTGTTAGGGATTGTACAATCCATGCACTCATGTAAGTGCTTATAAAGTGCATTTGTGTAGGATTCAGCAGTCATACCTCTATTGTCCATCAGCATGGGTGTCGTGAAGTTTGCCACTTCTGTCTTAAGAAGCGTGAAGCTGGCTTTGGAGACATTTTTTACTGCGGTTTCCCTAATGGGGGTAGGGGAGGGATGTGGATGTCTAGGGTGATTAGCTTGTGGTTGGATCTGACCAATGAGGAATTGGCCTCTGGTGTGGAGCACTGGTTGCCCATGTTGGTAATAACCAGGTCTAGGATATTGCTGCCCCTGGTGGAGTTGTGGATAAGTTGATCCATGGCATTGGAATTTATGAATTCCAGAAAACGTTGAGCACAAGAGTTGGTACATGAGTAGTTTTCCCAGTTAATGGTAGGGTAGTTGAAATCACTCATTATTAAGGAGTTAGGTTGTACCCTAATATTTTCCAGTGTATTAAGAAATGAGGAGTGGGAATCCTGGGGCATGGTGGGGGATCTGTAGCAAGCTATAATTTGGATTGCGGTCTTGCCCAGAGTTAGTTGCATTTGGATAATCTCGGATGCATTATGCTGAGCAACTAGCCTGGAGGTGTGGATATCCTTAATGAATATGGACACGCCTCCGCCTTTAGTGTTTCAGTCCAGGTTAGGTGGCCGAAAGGTGTGGTATGAATTATAGCCTGGTAATGCAGGGGTACTCTCTGGAGCCTTGAACCAGGTCTCTGTCACTGCACAGGTGTCGATGTTCACCATTTTAAGGAGTGCCTCGAGTGAGTGCATTTTGAGGTTTAGACTTCTAGCATTGAGTAGCAATACCCTCAGATTCTTCTTGCCTGTACCTGTTAGGGTGGTGAATTTGTCATTTGAACCTTGCCTAAAAAAGGCACTATAGGGGTGGCTAGAGCCTTAGCCAGTATCCAGAATCCCAGGGGCGACAGCTGCAGGCCATCTCTGGCAAAGCATTGCGGTTTGTCGATCATATCATCCTAGGCAGACAGATTCTGGATCCCCTTAGAATGACACCAGAAACTTAGCCAATTGTTGAAGTCAATCATTTTGTCCTTGTACTGTGGTATCATTCTGGGTGATGGCAGGATGCTATTCAGGGCTAGGGTCATACCTGCCTGGGCTACAAGATTGGACAGCTCCTCCATGTCCCTTTTCATGTAGCCTAAGGAGGTACATCTTAGGTCATTCACACCAACATGGACAATGACAGAGTCATATTTGTACTTGTTGTGGAGTGACCTGAGTGCATGCATTATGTGGCGGATCCTGGCACCCGACAGGCAGCTGACAGTAACTTTCTCCTTGTTTAGCCTGGTGAGTGGAACATCAGTGTGCCTGACTATAAAGTCACCTATGACTAGAGTGTTGGGTACGTTGTTATGCCTCATGGGCTGTGGTTGAGTGGCACACTGAGTTTGTGGGCTATGTGTCATTTGGGTTGTGTTGGGGGGTGGAGGTTGCTTGTGTTTCTGCTTTGGAGGTCCCTGTTGCTTGGGCAGGTTTTTACTGAGAGCCTCCATGAATGTAGGTGTGTGTTTTGTGTTTCTGTGTGTGTGTTTTGGTGGTGTAGGTTTTGAGGGACTATGTGCTGAGTGTGGTGTGACACAAGTGTTTACCGTCTCCTCTTGACTGTCTAGTCCAGTCTTGGGTGAAGAGAGCTTTGCTTCCAGTTTGTCTATATAAGTGCATCTCTCACAGGTTGTAGTGTTGGGTGGTAGGAGGAGAGGGTTGTCTGTGTACATGAGGCAATTACTGAATTGCCCCAAGATGCCCAGATTCATCAGGTAGACAGGGGAAAACACCGGGAGATGACCCTTAGACATGCCTGGATAGGTGCTTATTTGTTAAGTACTAGAAACTGTTTTCCTGCTGACAGTAAGGAAAGTTGAGTGCTGTAGTAATTTTTAGCTTATTTAGTGCTTACAATAAGTTCTGAACACGTGCTGAGCTCAAAGAAACAGACTTGAATGCTGAAACAAAAAACTGGCTAGTTCTAAGACACAAAATTAAGCTAGAAGGCTTCCCTCCAACACAGAAAGGCTTGGGGGCCTAGAAACCTAGAAATAGTCCTGGACACTGCAAATTTATATCCAGACTAGACTACCCACAGGAAAGGCAGGAAATAAGCTTAGAATTTTTTTTTTTTTTTTTTTTTTTTTTTTTTTTAGTGGAAAGAGAGAAAGGAGTAGCAGAAACTAAGCTGATTGGCCTTCTCAAATGTTCTCCCTGTATTGGGTAGAATGAGGCAATGACACTAGACTGGGAGGAGGGTCCCAGATCAAATTTACAGTAGGGGCGGGCAACTGCAAAGCCACCAGCTATAAGAACACCACAACACCACAAACTGCAGAAATGTTTCTCACAGCAGAAAAGCAGCAGTGAGCCTTTAAATTAAAGTTTTAAACAGCTAAAGAAGCCTCTAGAGAAAGCGTTTAACTGCAACAAGTTATCAGAAACAAACAACTCAACAGATGCTTAATAAAAGTGGACAATTTCTATTTAATACCACACACACAGTGAAACTAGCTAGAAAATATACAGTACACAAAGCGCTATAAATAACTTGAAAAAACAAGCAAAAAAACAGGATACTTAATGCTATATATTATATATCCGAGTTTGCTCAGTGTCCTTCCTTCGATTAGCTCAGTGTGAAATGGCAGAAACACTCACAACTTAACTTCTTAGGTAACAGAATGTTGAAACCTGAGACAACTTTTAAGAAACAAAAAGCTCAAAAGAACCAGTGAGGTGCTTAGTCTAAGCTGTAGTCCAGGTGACCTCAGTCAGCCAATGACCTTAAACAATTCTCTCTCTCTGAAATGCCTGATGGCTTTGGCTAAACCAAGATGTCCCTGAATATGTGCTCAGACACACAGCCTCCACAAACACTAGGCCCAAATACAAGCCTGAATATGGATAATGCTATAAATATCCACACTACTTAGAAACAAAGTGCAGAAATGTTTCTCACAGCATAAAAGCAGTTATTTATATATATATATATATATATATCTATATATATATATATATATATATATATATATATATATATATATATATATATATATATATATATATATATATATATATATATATATATATATATATATATATGTATATATATATATAACAGTAAGTGAGTGCAAAATGGACAGTTATGTCAGGAGTGAACCTCATGTTGGGAACACATTGCCCTTGTTTGTGAAGGTGGGATTGGTAACTTGGGGAAGTATAGTAGGTATATTTTGGAAGGTAAGTTGGGTTGGAAGACAGACAAGACAGCATACAGGGGTGGTATATGACACATGTGGTGGGTAAACACCTTGGATGGGGAGTGTTGTCTGGGATGTGGAAGCCCGTGAGCCCCCATATGGAAACAATGAGACCAAGGTCCCCACCCATGGGCAGTCACAACACCATCTTCATGACCCTGAAGGTGCTTAGGCTGGGGACTGAGCAGGAGGAGCATGCAGACCCTGTGATTGTGTACAGAGGGCCTTAATGTGCTGTAGCACACCCCCCAAGTCTCTGTGGAGCTCCCTATGCACCAGACCCTGGACCTGACTTCAGGTGACAGAGTCCTGTCTGTGTGTGCTCCCAGGGGAGAACACCACCCCCTGAGTTGGTTCCACCTGAAGGTAGTGCAGGACCAGTAGCAGAGGAGTTCCCAGGGTGGGTCCCAGATGTGATGTGGCCTGATAACATGGCCATATGAGGTGGGAGAGGTGGTTCTGCTGACAAATGGTTCCCAAACATGCTATTGTGTCACTGCTATAGAACATATGTGGGTAGTAATAGTCCACACATTCTGGCATTATGTCTAACAGCATGCATAGATATCCCCATTAACACAAAACAAATGTGCAGCAGTCACATTGCAAACAGAACACATGCATATATGGAACCATAGTGGCCCTTACAATGGCTTGCAGGTGACATTGCCAGCAATGATAGTGTTTCAACATGGAACATGACTACAAACACATAGCACAAATTGTTGTACAATACATTTGTCCCAATGGTAGGTCTTCTGTAGACATACATGTTGAGTTGTGTGATCAGATTGTTGTTGCAGATATGGTGGGGGGAGACAGAGATGTGATATTCTTGCAGTATGAGGTCCTCAGACCTGTTTCCCTCTTTATGTCTTTCAGCAATATGTCCAGGGAAAGACTTCCTATGTACACAGTGGTGGAGAATAATGTCATCAGCACATACCTGGTGCAACACTACAACACCCTGTTCAGGCGTACAGCCCATGATCTGCAGGAGAGGACCGCCCTGTGGAATGATCTTGTACACAGGGTAGATGATGTCGGCCTGCATAACCACAGTTATGAGCAGGTCCGACATCGATGCAGTGACACATGTTGAGGAGCTCCTCACCAGCCACGGGGCACCTGCCCACCTGAAAACACAACACCCAATGGAGAGCATAGTGGAGGTGGGTGCTACCTACACAATGGCAGAGGAGCATGCAGGTAAGGCCACAGGGCACATCAGTAGACCACTGTTGCCTATCCATCCGCATATGTAGAGTTAGATCATGCATATGTGAGATAAAATGTATATATATATATATATATATATATATATATATATATATATATATATATATATATATATATAGTCTGTTGCTGCATTGTAGTAATAAACAGATGTGCATAATCTGTAGTATTGTGAGTTTGTACTGTACAGTTACTGTAATGCTGCACCCACCCTGTACAAATGCCACAGGTGTGGCTATAGACATCGCATCTCTCACACAACTATGTAGGTCCCTCTGGTATACCTCCTGGGAAGCAGCCTGTAGCTGGTGATTATGGTGTTTGTTCGGGTTTGCCAATACACCGGTCATGTTTTAGCCATGATATATTCCAAGCACACATTTAACACACCTACCTGTAATGCATGCTGTACATGTTCACATATTGTTGCTGTTAACTGCACTGCATCACAGTGGTCACCATGGTGGTGTATCTGAAGGGTATGTAAGACTACTGCAATATAACTAACAATCTGTCATTGCAAGATGTGTGCACAGAGATGAACATAATTGTGGGACAAATGGCCTACAGTAGGGACATGTCTGAAACATCAACCTTATACAGTGCTACAACAGTGCATATACCACTATTACAATGGCAACTGTTACAGATCTATACTACGGCATATCACAATACTGCATTCCACAACCCTTACAACCTGCAATGTGGTCCTAACATGAGCAATGGATGTGTAATATGGAATCCTATGTTAGGACAGCAAAATATGGGGAATACATACCTTCACAAATACTGGAAGCATATGTGTGCATACACTCCAGATAACATATTGTGGAAGCAGCTTTTGAGGTACTGACAGCATACATTCTTCATGAGTATGGACCTTCCAGCAAGTACAGGTCCTCAATGTCACACCAATAAATGGTCTGCTTTCCATGACGTTTGGCCATCAAATCTGCCTACTTACCTGCAACAGAGGCAGCCGTGGCTTGCACACATCATACAAGCCATGGAATGTATCCTACACCCAACAGGTAGCACCCAAGAGTTGGACATATAGCCTTACCTCACCATTGCATATACCATGGCAAACAGTGCAGACAGTCATGTATGTGCCAAGGATGTATGGGACAGGATTAATGTAGAAAATAAACAGATGGCCATCCAAGACGGATGACGACACATGTTGCAAACTGGTCAGGCAGGCTGCCTAGTAACATGCCGCAACACTGAGGGAGTTGCAGGAATGTCTAGCAAGTGCTGGCTGTGCAGTACCTGTGTCAGCAATTGCCTGGATTCTGTATAACTGTGGCCCATGGGTTAAGGCAATCAGATGGGACAGTTGTGCCACAGGAAACATCAACCAGGCCTCTCTACAGGTAGCATATACATAACAGTAAAGGTCCCCAAAAGGCATGCATTGCAATGTGTACTGGTGTACCAAGACCACGTTGGAAACCTACAGACAGTATCAATTAAGATACATGTGCTGCACAGCCGACACCTCACCACAACTCAGGCCCACCATCCCCATCTGTACCGTGCCAGTGTCAGTGTACACCTGTATGTTTGCCATTCATTAGCAGGGACTAGGTCAGTACACATGGTGTTCAGAGTTTGGGACACAGCAAAATAACACTCATGTGTAAGCCACAGTTGTCAAGCATCTGCAAAAAGGCTGAGGGTGTGGAGGGGGTGTCATCATAAAACACAACAGTGCACTGAAGCAGAGATCCAAAGCTCGCTAAGAATGGCTGTATCTGCACACAGTCAAGGTCAAGAATTGTGGCAGACATAACCCTGACTCCACAGCAATAATGATGTCACTGTGTGACATCCAAGGTATGTACACATGAGTTGACCATGAAATCATGCAGAGTTGGGGGACATTTGTAGGACAGAGTGACCAAATACTGGAAAATGCAGATGGTCCATGCTAGTATACCCTTCCAGGAATAGTGACTGCTGTAGTGCACATAACAGCAGGTGCAACAAACCATCATGATAAGGGCGTGCACACATATGCACCCACAAATTGTATGCATCTCAATCAGCATCTGCACAACTAACACATTTGTTTGACGCTGCATTTGATTGCACAGGTCATATGTCACATATCAGGTTAATGTAATGTTAACATATGCAGTATTATGGCCCAATGGCATATCAAGGAAGAGGGAGCTATATCAATAAGGGTGTGTACACTCCCCATAGCCATGGCAAGGTTTGAAGGTTGTCAGTGTAAATGTATTTTATTGGCCATACAAGCACCGCTGATGATGAGATCTGTAAATCAGACATCAGGCATTCACAAATGATATCTGTCCACATATCATCCCAGGTATGTGTCGGACGCACATATAGGGGCTGTGAGCAGCAGAGCAAACATAACTGACACACATATACACATTCATCAATGGTGTGTACACCTGTAAGGTATGGTGCACAGTACATGCCAGGGTGCTGAACAGGTGCACAGCAATACTGTGTACATGGGTGTAGTGTGTTCCAGGGGAAGGGGCATCCCCTACGAACATAACCTATGCATCATAGAGATGTGTAGTGTTGCTACCAGGGATTGACTATAGCTGCACTGCATGCTGTTGAGTGCATATGTCATGCATGTTGACACATGTGTAATGAAAGGTCTGTGTGTGCAACCTTACCTGTAAGAGTGTGTGTGTGTGTGTGTGTGTGTGTGTGTGTGTGTGTGTGTGGGGGGGGGGGTTAATTTGTCTGGAAGTGCTATCTGGTGGAGTGGAGGGGGTATGATGTATGTAGAATGCTTGTTTGTATGTGTGTGTGTGTTTTTGTGTGTGTCCATGTATGCACATGTGTGAGTGTGGGGTTGTTCATACCTCTCAACTTCCCTTTGAAATCGTGCAGTACATGGACATGGACAGACACATGAGGCACCAGGAATACTTTTCTGGCATGTAATCTCAGGACATGTAATAGTATAATAAAGTCTGCAGCATGAAACATGCATTGGGAGGGAAAACTAGACACCGGGGATACTATTTTAATTGCAATCAGCAGAAAGGTGAAGGAATACCTACGCATGCAGCACTAAAGATGCACTGGAGAATTACTAGACAACACCAGAGAGTGTTTCCAAATATTACTGTAGTCCACATAAAAAGTTAATAGAGCAACAGGTCTTGCATCTGCTGAACAATAGTTACATATGACACGCCAGTGCATGACATTATTAAGTGAATGTAGTAGCCCATAACATATGGGGGCCATGCTCAAGATGTCTGGACAAAACCAGGGTGAACAATGGATGACATCAGGGAGTCTTTGAAAAAACAATTCCAATCAAGTTAAAGAGGCAACGGAGTAACAGGTCATGTTTTGTAATCACTTGTCTAAGCAATTAGAAGCATGATATGTTAATGACTGGTATTATTGACTGTAATTATTCAAGACTGATGCAGGATGGTGAACTTTAGAGAAAAAAATAGGGACATTCTGTAAACTCAGGCACAGGTAAGTAGTATGGCAGAATGTCAGTGTGTGTGTGTGTGTGTGTGTGTGTGTGTGTGTGTGTGTGTGTGTGTGTGTGTGCGTGTGTGTGTCCTGTTAAGTAATGACGTGCAGGTCTTAAAGTTTGTTTCTTGTTTTCCCCTCTCAGGTGGTGAGGTGGGTCAGGGTCCCTCCTGCAGACAATCTGATGTTGGTGTCCTTACAGACACTGAAAATGATGATAGGTGTGTTGAGACACAGGCAAAGCTGTCAGGGGCTGAAGCTGTGCCATCGTTTGACACCCCACTGCTATCCACCCAATCCCCGCACACAGTCACAATGCCTATACATACCCCATCACCAGTGGCCATAGCTGAGGAACAGTTGCAGTTGGTGGCATGAGACAGGACAGTGTGGTATCTCTGGCACATGTCAGGACACGGCAGCCATAGCCGGATGTCCGGCAGGGTACCATATAGACAGATGTACAGGAGTGCTCGTTGGAGGGTTGCTGGTCATCGTACCCCTGGCAGACATGCCCACATTGGTACCACCAGATGCATGTTTCAGGCCATCATGGAGGCGCAGGCATGTATGGAATGGTACACCAGACAGGGTCTGAGGCTGCAGAGGGCTACTCATGCAGCTGTTACTGACAACATCCGTGATCTTGCAGGTGCCCTCCTTATTATTTTTCAGAGGTCATGGATAGACAGTTGGGTGAGATGGTGGGAATCCTTGACTGTGGAATGTCCATGCTTGAGCATATGGTGGGAGTGGTGTGACGGCCACGTGGAAGTAGGCCAGCAACACCAACAGCTGGAGGTCGACGTGGATGTGCCAGAACACAGATCCACTCCCGTAGTGGCAGTACCAGCCCCAGCACTGCAGGGGGGTGCTGTTCACACCACACCACAGCAGGCCACATGCATGTGGCCCTGACCAGTCCCAGGAGGGACCCATATTCAACGAAGATATGTCATCATCAGGGGAGAGTACCATATCGTGGCTTGTACCTGGTGGTGCCCGTGAAACCCCTGACAGGCACAGTTTTCATGTCCGTGGACAGAGATGGTGAACTGCACAGCCTGCCGGGTACAGTCTGCAGCTCTCCAACAAACACCTGTACAGGGCAGCTACATAGCAGTACTGTGTACATGCATTCTCATACACAATACAAACACAGCTAGGGCAACCCCATACCTACACACACCACATCACCATGGACAAATGAATAATTAAACCCTCTCACTCACACATATGGTGTCATATGTGTGGCTCAGCCTAGGTCTCTGGTAAACCAACAACACATCCTGTGCATATGATGATACCTATGCCACATCCCTGTCATCCATAACATCGATGCAGGGACAGGCTAATATGGTTCTGATGCACAGAGTGACTGCACTATGGTGTACCAATGTAATGCTGTGTAACATGTTGTCAGCAGTAAAGTTTAATGCTTACATGTCAGGAAGTGTAGCTGTCCATCCATGATGCATTATAGCTGTTATTAACACTGAGTGATTGTGGTCTCCATAATGTATTCCATTTGCGTTGTAGGTATCCATGTGTCAGCAGGAGGATGGTCTGCTGTTGTATCCTACAAGGGGTATGGCACTGTGCTGACACCTTGGCTGTGCCATATCTTGGGTACAGGTGAACACATGTCACAGGTCTGTATAACAGTTACTGCATGTGCCACATGGCTGATAGATCTTGGGATGGTGTATACAGGTGAGTGCATGGTGGCTGATGTCAGCAGCCCTTCTACAGTGAACAATGGTAAGTGTACTGGGTGATACACACCACATGTTTGTATATAACACACACAGAGGCTTTGGTGTTGATGTAATACACAGAAAATACTGTACACATGGATGTATGTACCTGTGCAAGCAACCCATTGTAGCCTATGTAATTCCACCAAGACAGAGTAGGCACAAAACATGCTGGGAAATAAGCAGTACTCTAGTTTATTGTCACTGACAATGG